>NC_068416.1:29426793-29471793 GCF_023724105.1 Carassius gibelio | reverse complement strand
TACCTTGTCCTAGTCACCTCTCCCATGGTAACCACAGAAAAACTTTATAAAAACACAAACCTGCAATGATCGGGACATGAACCTTGGTCCCCTCGACCTAAGTCCATCACTCTAACACTGATCCAACCAGCCCCACACAAATCTGTTTTCTTAAGTGAGGGCTATTACCTGCCTTTCATTCTATAAGGTGTAATATTAGAGTGTGAATTGGTTCCGGGCTAGTATCTGTCCTTTTATAAAACAATAGAAAACACAACCCTGCAATGATCGGGAAACGAACCTGGGTCCCCTCCACCTAAAGCCCATCACACTACCACTGAGCCAACCAGAAATTATTCAAGAAATTATTCAAGGCTGCATCCTGCCTGTCATTCCATGAGGATTAGGATAAGAGTATGTATTAGATTTGGGTTTGGTTAGGTTTGTTTAGTTTAGGTTATTTTAGGGGTAGGGTTAGGGTCAGGGTAGGGGTAGGGGTAGGGGTAGGGGCAGGAGTTGGGGTTAGGGGTTAGGGGTTAGGGTAGGGGTTAGGGGTAGGAGTTAGGGGTTGGGGTTGGGGTTGGGGGTAGGGGTAGGGGTTAAGGGTTGGGGTAGGGGTTAGGGGTTAGGGGTAGGGGTTAGGGGTTAAGGGTTGGAGTAGGGGTTAGGGGTTAGGGGTTGGGTTGGGGTTGGGGTTGGGGTTGGGGTTGGGGGTGGGGGTAGGGGTAGGGGTAGGGGTTGGTGTTGGGGGCGGGGTTGGTGTTGGGGGCGGGGTTGGGGTTGGGGTTTGGGTTGGGGTTGGGGTTGGGGTTGGGGTTGGGGTTGGGGTTGGGGTTAGGGTTGGGGTTGGGGTTAGGGTTGGGGTTGGGGTTTGGGTAGGGTTTAGGGTTAGGGTAGGGTTGAGGGTTAGGTTTTAGTTAAGGTTACCATATAGTCTTCAATAGTAATTTATTAAATATTAGTTGGCTAATATTAACATTATTAGGCTAACGTAAGCGCTTAAATTACCAAGGGATCATTTAGGCAACAGGGATCAGAAAACAGGGTTTAAACTATGAAAAATACACTTATATCCCCAGAAATGTAATTGGACTAGGAATCCCTATTTTGAATTAGTTGTCAAGAATGCTGATTTTATACGTTAAATATAGCTGTTTATTACTAAGAAATTCATGAGAACCTATATAGTCTTGTCATACATATTTGGAGAAGCACAAGATGAGTATAATCTTTAAAATAACTTAAATTACCATCATGTGAAACTTCTAGGAGGGAGGTTTGGTAGAAGTGTGATGCCCTACATTTTTCTTTCCTGCTACCTCAAATCATCTAGATTGAGGGAAATGTTCAAGAAAACCTCTTCAGTAGTGTTTCTAAGAATCAAAGAGTGTTTCGGCCTTTAAAACTATACACCCTCGCGCTGGGGCCAGGGGCCTGTTCATCGTACGTCGCTAACTCAGTTAGCTGGATTTGAATGTTTACGATTGGGCGTGATCTTGGATCATTTGGTTCTTCCAAGCTCATCCCGGAGCTACTGTCATAGCACCAGGGGCCTGTTCTTCGTATGTCGCTTATTACATCCGAGATCAAATGACACATCCAAGATGATATCATCGTGCTAATCCTGATCCGGCTAATTGGGTTCTTCAAACACACCTGTTGTGTATGGTTAGTATTGCTGGATTGAGTTATCTGAGATAATTGCGCATTCATGTTTTGGCTTAAAAGGGGTTATGTATCAATACTCGAAACCATGATCAGCAGTGCAGCGATTGGCTGGTGGCAAGACGGCAATGTAATGACGTCATATAATTTAAAACAAAACCTGAAGAAAAACTTGACAAATTTCTGGACTTTTATAAGGAAACAGCCAAGCAAACAAAACTACATAAATGTTATAATAGATACATTAAAACAGATAATAAATACATATTTTTAGTTTATTAGAATTTTTTTCATGATTCCCAATTATTTAGATTCGCAATTTATAATAGTTGTGCAGTCTTTACATTTTTATTTCAATGTAGAAATTATCTATTAATTTCATATTCGGACAGATTTGTTATGTGACAGCATTAATGAAAGTTTCTTAAGGGTCAATATCATGTTATCTGCATCTCCTGCGCTCCATCAACCCACTCTTATAATAGCATCATCACTCAGAATAATAAATGACTCTATTATCTGTATAGCATGTGTGTAAGACTCTAATACAATTATGAAGTAATCATTTTATGACAAATAAATATTTCAGTGAGTAAAACTGACTGTGTCTATATTAGGCTGTTATGGACTACACAGCATTTTAAAATTATTTTTAAATATTTTTTTAAATGATTATTATTTCACATTAATGTCCCTGGATCAGTATGATACTCTTGTAATAAAATAGCGGTGGTAGCAGACATATGCCTCCGGAACAATGTTAGGTAGGTTATTCCAGAGTTTAGGTGGCAAATAGGAAAAGGACCTGTCGCCCGCAGTTGATTTTGATATTGTAGGTATTATCAAATTGCCTGAGTTTTGAGAACGTAGTTGACGTAGAGGAGTATAATGTAATAGGAGCTCATTCAAATACTGAGGTGCTAAACCATTCAGGGCTTTATAAGTAATAAGCAATATTTTAAAATCTATACGATGTTTGATAGGGAGCCAGTGCAGTGTGGACAGGACCGGGCTAATATGGTCATACTTCCTGGTCCTAGTAAGAACTCTTGCTGCTGCATTTTGGACTAGCTGTAGTTTGTTTACCAAGCGTGCAGAACAACCACCCAATAAAGCATTACAATAGTCTAACCTTGAAGTCATAAATGCATGGATTAACATTTCTGCATTTGACATTGAGAGCATAGGCCTTAATTTAGATATATTTTTGAGATGGAAAAATGCAGTTTTACAAATGCTAGAAACGTGGCTTTCTAAGGAAAGATTGCGATCAAGTAGCACACCTAGGTTCCTAACTGATGACGAAGAATTGACAGAGCAACCATCAAGTCTTAGACAGTGTTCTAGTTTATTATAAGCAGAGTTTTTAGGCCCTATGATTAACACCTCTGTTTTTTCTGAATTTAGCAGTAAGAAATTACTCGTCATCCAATTTTTTATATCGACTATGCATTCCATTAGTTTTTCAAATTGGTGTGTTTCACCAGGCTGCGAGGAAATATAGAGCTGCGTATCATCAGCATAACAGTGAAAGCTAACACCATGTTTCCTGATGATATCTCCCAAGGGTAACATATAAAGCGTGAAGAGTAGTGGCCCTAGTACTGAGCCTTGAGGTACTCCATACTGCACTTGTGATCGATATGATACATCTTCATTCACTGCTACGAACTGATGGCGGTCATATAAGTACGATTTAAACCATGCTAATGCACTTCCACTGATGCCAACAAAGTGTTCAAGTCTATGCAAAAGAATGTTGTGGTCAATTGTGTCAAACGCAGCACTAAGATCCAATAAAACTAATAGAGAGATACACCCACGATCAGATGATAAGAACAGATCATTTGTAACTCTAAGGAGAGCAGTCTCAGTACTATGATACGGTCTAAATCCTGACTGGAAATCCTCACATATACCATTATTCTCTAAGAAGGAATATAATTGTGAGGATACCACCTTTTCTAGTATCTTGGACAGAAAAGGGAGATTCGAGATTGGTCTATAATTAACAAGTTATCTGGGGTCAAGTTGTGGCTTTTTTATGAGAGGCTTAATAACAGCCATTTTGAAGGTTTTGGGGACATATCCTAATGACAATGAGGAATTAATAATAGTCAGAAGAGGACCTATGACTTCTGGAAGCACCTCTTTTAGGAGCTTAGATGGTATAGGGTCTAACATACATGTTGTTGGTTTAGATGATTTAACAAGTTTATACAATTCTTCCTCTCCTATAGTAGAGAATGAGTGGAACTGTTCCTCAGGGGGTCTATAGTGCACTGTCTGATGTGATACTGTAGCTGACGGCTGAATGGTTGCAATTTTATCTCTAATAGTATCGATTTTAGAAGTAAAGTAGTTCATAAAGTCATTACTGTTGTGGTGTTGGGAAATGTCAACACTTGTTGAGGCTTTATTTTTCGTTAATTTAGCCACTGTATTGAATAAATACCTGGGGTTATGTTTGTTTTCTTCTAAAAGAGAAGAAAAGTAATCAGATCTAGCAGTTTTTAATGCTTTTCTATAGGATATGCTACTTTCCCGCCAAGCAATACGAAATACCTCTAGTTTTGTTTTCCTCCAGCTGCGCTCCATTTTTCGGGCTGCTCTCTTTAGGGTGCGAGTATGCTCATTATACCATGGTGTCAAACTGTTTTCCTTAACCTTCCTTAAGCGTAAAGTAGCAACTGTATTTAAAGTGCTAGAAAAGAGAGAGTCCATAGTTTCTGTTACATCATCAAGTTGTTCTGAGGTTTTGGATATGCTAAGGAATTCGGATACATCAGGAAGATAACTTAAAAAGCAGTCTTTTGTGGTAGAAGTGATGGTTCTTCGATACTTGTAACAAGAAGTAGAATTTACAATTTTGGCTATATGAAGTTTACACAGAACTAAATAATGATCTGAGATATCATCACTTGGCTGAATAATTTCAACACTATCAACATCAATTCCATGTGACAGTATTAAATCTAGAGTATGATTTCGACAATGAGTAGGTCCTGAAACATGTTGTCTAACACCAATAGAGTTCAGAATGTCTATAAATGCTGATCCCAATGCATCTTTTTCATTATCGACATGGATATTAAAATCACCAACTATTAAGACTTTATCTGGAGCCAGAACTAACTCGGATGTAAAATCACCAAACTCTTTAATAAAGTCTGTATGGTGCCCTGGTGGCCTGTATACAGTAGCCAGTACAAACATAACAGGGGATTTATCATTAACATTGGTTTCTCTGGATAATGTTATATGAAGCACCATTACTTCAAACGAGTTATACTTGAAGCCTGCCCTCTGAGAAATCCTGAAAACGTTGTTATAAATTGAAGCATCTCCTCCCCCTTTGCCTTTTAGACGCGGCTCGTGTTTATAACAATAATCTTGGGGGGTGGACTCATTTAAAATAATGTAATCATCAGGTTTTAGCCAAGTTTCTGTCAAACAGAGCACATCTATATTATGATCAGTTATCATATTATTTACAAAAAGTGTTTTAGTAGAAATGGATCTGATATTCAATAAGCCAATCTTTATCATTTGTTTATCCATATTGCATTTGTTTTTTATTTGTTGAACCTCAATTAAATTGTTAACCTTAACTTGGTTTGGACGTTTTTTGTATTTTCTAGTTCGGTTAGGGTTAGGGTTAGATAAAATAAAAGTATTGATTGGTGCTAGGTTAGGTTAGGTAAGGGTAGGGGTAGGGGATAGTTAGGGGTAGGGGTAGGGTATGGTTAGGGGTAGGGGTAGGGGTAGGGTTTAAGTGTAGGGGTAGGGGTAGGGTATGGTTAGGGGTAGGGGTAGGGTTTAAGTGTAGGGGTAGGGTTATCATATAGTCTTCAATGGTAATTTATTAAAGATTTGTTAAGTAATATTAACATTAGTACACTAACATAAGCAAACTATTATAACCAACAGAACATTTAGGCAACAGGGATCAGAAAACAGGGTTTATACTATGAAAAATACACTTAAATCCCCAGAAATGTCATTGGACCTGGAATCCACATTTTGAATTAGCTGTCAAGAAAGCTGCTTTTCAACGTTAAATGCAGCTTTTAATTAGTGGAAAAATCATTCTTTCCTGCTACCTTTAATCAACTAGATTGAGGGAAATGTTCATGATAACCTCTTCAGTAGTGTACATAAGGATCATAGAGTGTTTTGGCCTTTAAACTCTATACACACTCGTGATGAGGCCGGCTCGCTTGGATGATCAACCCCAAGCACGTGTCTTGTAAACAATTGTTAATCGAGCTTGACCAGATCCACTATTGCATGATTGTGCTCTGTGTTGAGTTTAAATATTAATGGGAGTTTTCAATTTACACCAGTCATTAGTAAAGAGATTGATTAGATTCTTTTGATAGGAATTTTCGTGCTCCTATCATCTGACTTTGGTTGTTTCTCTCTATTAGTGCTATCGTATTGCTTGGCGTGAAAGTAACCTATTCTACAGAAATGCATTAAAAACTGCTAGATCCGATTACTTTTCTTCTCTTTTAGAAGAAAACAAACATAACCCCAGGTATTTATTCAATACAGTGGCTAAATTAACGAAAAATTAAGCCTCAACAAGTGTTGACATTTCCCAACATCACAGCAATTAATAACTTTATGAAATACTTTACTTCTAAAATCGATACTATTAGAGATAAAATTTTAACCATTCAGCCTTCAGCTACAGAATCACATTAGACAGTGAACTATAGACCCCTTGAGGAACAGTTTGACTCATTCTCTTCTATAGGCGAGGAAGAATTATATAAACTTGTTAAATCATCTACACCAACAACATGTATGTTAGACCCTATACCATCTTAACTCCTAAAAGAGGTGCTTCCAGAAGTCATAGATCCTCTTCTGACTATTATTAATTCCTCATTGGCATTAGGATATGTACCCTAAACTTTCAAACTGGCTGTTATTAAGCCTCTCATCAAAAACCACAACTTGACCCCAAAGAACTAGTTAATTATAGACCAATCTCGAATCTCCCTTTTCTGCCCAAGATACTCGAAATGGTAGTATCCTCACAATTATATTCCATCTTAGAAAAAAATGACATCTGTGAGGATTTCCAGTCAGGATTTAGATCTTATCATAGAAGGTAAGGTTTAAGTTATATTACATAACATGAAGCCAAACAAGCTAGCAAGATAGCACTGCCTTACCATTTGAAATGCAATCTGTGTGTCGATGTTAATTTCAAGCTTCGTTTTTACATCAACAGGACAATTTATGTTATAATCATATCCACTTTGAATATTTTTCCAATGTTTGCAGTCAGAAAAAGTGAGGCAGGCTGTATTGTGAGGGCAATGGCATTTCGCTCTAATTAATAATTTACTAAATGAACACACATGTTTAAAAAATAAAGAGAGGTCATACTCAAAACCAGAAGAATGAGGGGGGATGCGTGTTTGTGAGCTTGCCCTGGCTTGGATCGGCATTTAGTGGTCAGTGGATGAATGGACTGAGCACAACCAGGTTCAGACCTTAGGTTTGAACCTTGGAAGTTTCATTCCCCTGCACAAAATAGCCCGGTTCTGGTTGCTCTAGAAAATAAATAAATAAATAAATACATATTATTTATATATTTCTTTAATCATTTGAGGAAACAAAATAAATAAATAAATATCATAAAGAATTATACATTACCACATCTGTGTCTCCACTGCTGAGCTCATTCTGCCATCGATACCAGAAAGGTTAACCTTTTGACCTTCCGGGTTCACGGATGATCCTGAGACCTTCAATGACAAAAGAAAAAATTATGTAGAGCAAATAGGAGTACAATTGCAATTGCAAAGCGGTCAGTGGAAGGAATGGACAGTGCATAGCCATCTTTGGTTCCTTCGGGACCCATCGATTGGACTTACAGAAATCCTAGGGGTAGGGGTAGGGGTAGGGTAGGGTAGGGTTATGGTAGGGTAGGGTTAGGCTAGGGTTAGGGGTAGGGCTATGGCTAAGGTTAAAGGTAGGGTTCAAATGCCAAACTTTACAGCTGGAAAAACATGTTTACAGCCTTATGCAAAAATTATTTCAGTCTATATAACTAATTTTGCCGTTCATGATAACTATGGGGGGATAAAGTTTTTTCATAACTAATCCGTTTAAATTATTTTAATCCTTTATGTTCTGCATAATTATGGGCATGGCTACTGGAGTGACAGGCGGATTGCCGCTGCTGTCACAGCCATCGCGCTATGTGTGCGTGGCTTAAGTATCCAGCTTCTGCCTTTTTGTCTATTTTTTATTATACCAAAGTGAAGCGCAGTGGTGTGCTTCCAAGATGACAACAGTCAGCTCTGCCTACTTTTGGTTGCAATAACTCTTTGGAAACCTATGGGTGACCTCAAGGACACTACTTCCATGTTTTTATACAGTCTATGTTTAGATTACTGTTGATTACGTTAATAAAGACAAGGTTGCATTGGGATCAGAATTCATAGACATTCTTAAATCTATTTGGGTTTAGACAACATGTCTCAGGACCTACTTGTTTTTGAAATCATACTCTAGATTTAATACTGTCACATGGAATTGACCTTGATAGTGTTGAAATTATACAGCCAAGCGATGATATCTCCGATTGTTATTTAGTTTTGTACAATCTTCATATGGCTAAAACTGTAAATTCTACTCCTTGTTACAAGTATGGAAGAACAATCACTTCTACAAAAAATCCTCTTTTGTAACTAATCTTCTTGATTTAACGAAATTCCTTAGCACATCCAAAAACTCTAGATGATGAAACAGAAACTATGGACTCTCTCTTTTCTAGAATTTTAAATACAGTTGCTCCTTTACGCTTAAGGAAGTTTAAGGAAAACAGTCTGACACCGTGGTATAATGAGCACACTCACACCTTAAAAATAGCAGACCATAAGATGGAACGCAGCTGGAGGAAAACAAAACTAGTTATTTATAACTAGGTATTGCTAGGTGGGAAAATAAACTATCGAATTTGGTTTTTCACTGTCTTGAGGCCATAGCGTCCTGTGTGAAAGCACAATGAGGCCGGTGACACACTGGCTGTGTGGCGTCTCTGCTGCGTGTCAGGAGTGTGGCAGCTGCCTCGCGTTTTCTGTGTCTTTACACACCAGAACCGTGCCTGACGCGGCACTGGCGCACTGCTGCTGCTGTAGGTGACATAGAGGGAGACCGCCAACAGACCAGGCTCTTGTCTTCATGACAACAATATCAACTTTTTTTTACACACCTACACCTACTGATAAAGGACAACGTCAACAGTATTGATGGCAAAATATACTATGTTTGACAGGTGCTATATTTGAAAATCGATAATTATTTATTTTTTAAATTACATTTATATCTGAATTTATGTCTACCTATAGACTTTCAAATATCAAAATGTCATGAATTAATATGTATTTGTGTACAAAATGACATATAAACATATTTTCCTATTATATTTTGCCTGGAAACGCTTCCAACACACGCGTCTCGCCTGAAAAATAGGCGTCGGTTCTATTTCTAGCATGCACACGTTTTCGGCGCGGCTTGACCCGCGCCTGAGACACGCGTCTCATGCAGGCACTCTGCAAGCTCTAACCTGTTAACATGGGAGCCGAATTAAAAACAGACACGCCACTCAGCTGAGACGCTTGCGCCACGCTTCCAGTGTGTCGCCAGACTGAGTCCCTGCTGCTTCAGCAGCACATACGTAACGCACTCGGACTGCAGACGTACTGCAGAAGGATTATATGTGAAACAGGCGTTACCGCTTGTTGATTTAAACATTAAAGCATCCAAAAACAAGACGCGGAAAAGCTGAACAGAGTTGCTGGTTACTCGCGTATTGTGTTCGGTGCACACGAGAGAGAGAGCTGGGTATCATGGACAGCGACACTGAACCGAGCTATCTTCTGCGAAGTTCTCCCCGAAGTCCCTCCTGCAACTGAACAAACAAATACAAATTGCAGTTTGAGCAAACAAAAAGATGTGAAAGAGCCCAATTCAGTAGTCGCTGTGTTCTGGTGTTCAGGGCTCACGCAGAGAAAGGCGTCTCAAAACACTTTAACATTGAATTTGCTTATTTTTGCTCTTGTGCCGACAAATACATACAAAATATGTCAAAATATCCACCTTGGAAATTATGCGAAAAAAACTCAGTTATTTCTTAAGTCAAAGTAAACAGTTGGTCACTCGTAAGTCAAAGTAAACACTTCCTGTTTGTTGTTGACACTGGGTTTGAGCTGCGTTTGTACTGCGTTTGAGCTCCGTCACTATATTCTTTTCATTGACTATTTTTAAATAAAAAATCAATTTTATACATTATTGTTTCCGTTTATATAACGCGTGAATAAATCCTCTATTGTATTCTACAACAAAAACAATCAGAGCGCCTCGCTATCACTAGTTTTATTTTGATCTCCGGGTCCGCTATTAGCATCAGCAAGCGTGGTTGCTGCTAACTGCGCCTACATTGCTAATACTCTATTCACACACATTACCACTGCTGTACTCACTGTTACTTGCTTTAATGGCGGATGAATGTCTCCACTCTGTGCAGCTCAAGCTCGAGGCCGTGGGGAAGCAGATTCGCGACCTGGAACAGAGGCAGGCCCAGCTGAGAGAGCGGAGAGCTGCGCTGGAATCATCCCGGGCTGACGCTCACAAGTCTGGGGTAAGTATACAGCATGCTGTTAACAGTCCCACCACGTCTACTCCGTGTGTTTTTTCGATCTTCCCAGATGTCCTTCACTGCGACGCCGGGACACCACGGACCCTGGGTGCATCCACAGCGGAGGACGCGAGCTGGGTCCCGGGCGACGACTTCTCCCCCTCCTGCCTTCGAGATCTCCATCCAGAACCGCTTCGCTCCCCTCCGCGAGACAGGACGCGACGCTGTGATCATCGGAGACTCCATCGTCCGACACGTAAGTGCTACGTTAGCCGAAGGTAAAGTGCACACTCATTATTTGCCTGGTGCTCGTGTTCTCGATGTTTCTGCGCAGATACCTGCGATCCTGAAGGCCGACGAGAGCCCCAGAGCGGTCGTGCTTCACGCCGGGGTTAACGACACCACGCTGCGGCAGACGGAGACACTGAAGAGGGACTTCAGCAGCCTGATCGAGACGGTTCGCAGCACGACGCCCACGGCGACGATCGTCGTGTCAGGACCACTGCCCACGTATCGACGAGGACACGAAAGGTTCAGTAGACTTTTTGCTTTAAATGAATGGTTGTTGTCATGGTGTAAAGAACAGAAACTGCTATTTGTTAATAACTGGAATCTTTTCTGGGAGCGTCCTAGACTGTTTCGCGCTGATGGATTACACCCCAGCAGAATTGGAGTGGAGCTTCTCTCTGACAACATCTCCAGGACACTTCGCTCCATGTGACTAGTAAGACAATTCTCAGATAAGCATTATGATGAGTTTTGTTCCAACCGCTTAAATGCTAAAAGTACTTGCGCTGTAAAACCTATAAAGACTGTGTCTGTTCCCCGAATAGTGAGGTCAAAATATAAATATAAATATATATTTTTCTAGATATATATCTAGAAATTTTTTTATCGTAATTAAACCAGAAAAATGTAAAGTAAATGAACAAAAACAATTTTTTAAGTTTGGGCTCATAAATATTAGATCACTCACACCAAAAGCAGTTATTGTAAATGAAATGATCACAGATAATAGTTTTGATTTACTCTGCTTGACTGAAACCTGGCTAAAACCAAATGATTATTTTGGTCTAAATGAGTCTAATCCACCAAACTACTGTTATAAGCATGAGCCCCGTCAGACTGGTCGTGGCGGGGGTGTTGCAACAATATATTGTGATATTCTCAATGTTACCCAGAAAACAGGATACAGGTTTAACTCTTTTGAAATACTTCTGCTAAATGTTACTCTGTGGAGTCAAGCAAAATGTCACCGGGCCCACTCATCGTTTTAATCATACACTAGATTTAATTATATCGCATAGAATCGATCTTACTGCTATAGATATTGTACCTCAAAGTGATGATATTACAGACCATTTCCTTGTATCGTGCATGCTGCGTATAACTGATATTAACTATATGTCGCAGCGATACCGTCTGAGCAGAACTATTGTTCCAGCCACCAAAGAAAGATTCGCAAATAACCTGCCTGATCTATCTCAACTGCTATTTGTACCCAAAAATACACATGAATTAGATGAAATTACTGACAACATGGGCACTATTTTCTCTAATACATTAGAAGCTGTTGCCCCAATCAAATTGAAAAAAGTTAGAGAAAAACGTACTGTACCATGGTATAACAGTAATACTCACTCTCTCAAGAAAGTAACTCGTAGTCTTGAACGCAAATGGAGAAAAACTAACTTAGAAGTTTTTAGAATTGCATGGAAAAACAGTATGTCCAGCTATAGACAGGCTCTAAAAACTGCTAGGGCAGAGCATATACACAAACTCATTGAAAATAACCAAAACAATCCAAGGTTTTTATTTAGCACAGTGGCTAAGTTAACAAATTACCAGACGCCACCTGATTCAAATATTCCACCAACGTTAAATAATAATGACTTTATGAATTTCTTCACTGATAAAATAGATAACATTAGAAATACAATCGCGAATGTAGATTCTACAACATCTAACACTTCAGTTTCATCCATTGCACCCAAAGATAAACTGCAGTGCTTTACAACCATAGGACAGGAAGAGCTAAATAAACTTATCACTGTATCTAAACCAACAACATGTTTATTAGATCCTGTACCCACTAAATTACTGAAAGAGCTGTTACCTGTAGCCGAAGAACCGCTTCTCAATATCATAAACTCTTCGTTATCTTTAGGACACGTCCCAAAACCATTCAAGCTGGCGGTTATCAAGCCTCTTATTAAGAAACCAAAACTAAATCCTAGTGTACTGGCAAATTATAGGCCTATTTCAAATCTTCCATTTATGTCTAAAATTTTAGAAAAAGTTGTGTCTGCTCAATTGAGCACCTTCCTGCATAAAAATGATCTGTATGAAGAATTTCAGTCAGGTTTTAGGCCCCACCATAGCACAGAAACTGCACTTGTTAAAATTACAAATGACCTGCTCCTTGCATCAGACCAAGGCTGCATCTCATTTCTAGTCTTACTTGATCTTAGGGCTGCGTTCGACACCATAGATCATGACATACTCATAGATCGATTACAAAACTATACAGGTATTCAAGGGCAGGCTCTAAGATGGTTTAGATCCTACCTGTCCGATCGCTACCATTGTGTTTACTTAAATGGGGAGTCATCTCATTTAATATCAGTAAAATATGGAGTGCCACAAGGATCCGTCCTAGGTCCCCTTCTATTTTCAATATATATGTTGCCCCTTGGTAATATTATTAGAAAATACGGAATTAGTTTCCACTGTTATGCTGATGATACTCAGCTATATATCTCAACGAGACCAGATGAAACTTCCCAATTATCTAAGCTAACAGAGTGTGTTAAAAATGTAAAAGATTGGATGACACACAATTTTCTCCAATTAAATTCGATTAAGACAGAGATACTAATTATTGGACCAAAAAACAATACACAGAATCTTGTAGATTACAATCTGCAACTAGATGGATGTACTGTTACTTCCTCTACAGTCAAAAATCTGGGTGTTATATTAGACAGCAATTTGTCTTTTGAAAATCATATTTCCAATGTTACAAAAACTGCATTCTTCCATCTTAGAAACATTGCCAAGCTACGAAACATGTTATCTGTTTCTGATGCAGAAAAGCTAGTTCATGCATTCATGACCTCTAGACTGGACTATTGTAATGCACTTCTAGGTGGTTGTCCTGCTTCGTCAATAAACAAGCTACAGGCAGTCCAAAATGCAGCAGCTAGAGTCCTTACGAGGTCAAGAGAATATGATCATATTACCCCAATTTTACAGTCTCTGCACTGGCTACCTATTAAGTTCCGTATCAGTTACAAATTATCATTACTTACCTATAAGGCCCTAAATGGTTTAGCTCCAGCGTACCTAACTAGCCTTCTACCACGTTACAACCCATCACGCACCCTAAGGTCACAAAACGCTGGACTTTTGGTCGTTCCTAGGATAGCAAAGTCCACTAAAGGAGGTAGAGCTTTCTCACATTTGGCTCCCAAACTCTGGAATAGCCTTCCTGATAATGTTCGGGGTTCAGACACACTCTCTCTGTTTAAATCTAGATTAAAAACACATCTCTTTCGCCAAGCATTCGAATAATGTATCTTTTTAATTGTGAGTGTAGTTGCATCTGATCAAAGGTGCATTTTTTATTCATTAGCTTGGGTTAAACTAATTTTACTTTGTTGGATCAGCAGCTATGCAAATGATGTCTGTATTTTGTTTCTATGTTTCGAAACTTGTAACTAGGATTTACACAAGCTCCAGTCTGGATCCAGAACACCTGAGAAGAGATGATGCTGACCCTCAGAAGACCTCAGATGATGCTAACCCTGAATCAACAAACAGAACTAACAATTATTGCTAAATGTGTGACTGAATCATATAATAACTTAAAAAATAATATTGATAGTTCATCGTCTAGCTGACTACGTTTTGTATTATTATTATTATTATTATTTTTATTTTTTCTAAAATCCTGTCAAATGTGCACAAACTACTTGCTACTACTAAATATTGTAGAAACATAATTTTCTGTAAAGTTGCTTTGTAATAATTTGTTTTGTAAAAAGCGCTATACAAATAAACTTGAATTGAATTGAGGAAAAAAATGGGATGTGTATTATATTGGATGCGTTCATTGTCTCTTAAAGTGACCGTGCCTAATTTAGCTACTGGCTACTGTAATGTTAATCCAAGAAAATGAAAATGAAAATCACTCACTGCTCTTGACTGAATTACTTTGTAGTTTTAACAGTCAAACCAAAAATTATTCAGACACCAGTTATAATTTTTGATATATATAGCAAAACTGTAATAATGTGAGAAATGTTGAAGGTGTCTGAATAAGTTTGATTGTATATTTCATTTTTACATTGAAGTCTATCCAGTGCTCTTTTACATTTAATTATTTGGTTTCTGTACCTTGACACCTACAAATGTGAAAAAAACGTAAACATTGTGTAAATAGCTGTAGCCGATGTGACCCGAATCAGACAAATAAAAGAGTCAATCAGGACTGTGGTTGAAACATGAGCCAAATTCCTCAGGAAGGCAACCAGAGGTTATAAATCAGTTCTATTGCCACAAGTCTCAAGCAAGATAACCAACCAACCAACCAACCATCTCTTTCACAGAACAGCTTTCAACATTAACACCACTAGAACAATTATTGACCATTTCAATTTGAAGAAGAGATTGTCAAATTTGAGGCAACTAATTGAGATGCAACGCCGGACATCACATGTAAACCCATGAGAGTACTTCACAAGATCCTTTGGATTGACTTCCCCCACCTAGCAGAGCCAGACTGAAATTCCTAAGGGGACCTTTTAACCTCTGGTCTCCAAAGAACATCCCTATGTCAGAGAATGACACAGAAACTGTCTTTTCTAGATATATATGGACCAAAATGAACTCGAAAAGACTTACAAATGAATATGAGTCCATCGCTTCACTCCATATTCATTTATATGTAACCCACACATTTGACTATCATGTTATAATCACTAATTGTGTACGTCTTTTAATAACTATTGGATAGCTTAAGGATACATATTCATGTCGGGTATGTATGTATTCGAATCTGTAAACTTGAAACAGTCCTGACCATCAGTTATTTGTCAAATATATCATATTCTTGATATAGGAATCATGTCCAAAATTATACCCTGCAAGAGCGGGAAAATTCGGACCATGTGCTTGATAAGATAACATATGATTTATGATACACCCGAGCCAAGACAATATCTTGACAATATAATATATTGGTCAAGACAACATTTTTAGGTGTGGCCAACAGGCCAGTTTAAATACTCAGGACACCATAAAATCTTGCTTTTAGCTTTTGTCAAGCTTTTGCCATTAGTCATGTCTGCTTTTAGTTTTTAGCTATGCGTTTAGCTTCTGCTATTAGTCATGCCTGTTTTTAGTTTGCTTTTAGCTTTGCTTCTTAGCTTTAGCTTTTAGCCATGCTGTTTGTCATCACTGTTCTTTGAGCGTGGTTCCAGCGTGCTTCGGCGTGCACGCCTGCTGCTACTTAGCCACGATGAGAAGAAACACCACCTAGTCTCGTCAAACTTTATTTATTTTCTTCAACTTCAACCAGCCCACACAACTCTGCATCTTCAGCCAACGCCCAACCACGGGCTTCCCAAGATGTCACTTCAACGACTACTGAACTTCCAACCAGTCAGCGACATCAGGAAAATCCCCTTTCAACGACAACTTTCCACAGGCAATGTACCTTCAGACATTTGTACTGCTGTATCTAATATAATTTTAACCTCATTGAGGAACTCAATGCGATGGTTAATAAAGTGATTGATGGTTGTTCATGTCTATGCAATTTCACATATTGCTGTAAACTTGGGATTCCACATTTCCATTCTCTTAAACTCATTCTTCCCCAACTTTCGATCTTCCTGCAACTTGTGTGAATGTGTGAGTGCTTGCGTTTATATGTTAGATTAGTTTATGTCTTCTATTTATCTAATAAAGCCTTATTCATATTGAAAAGAGAAGTATCTTGTGGCTTAATGCACAGTTTAAGTTAATGCCGTAAACTGCCGATCTTGTTACTGTGCTAATTGATAGTGTTTTCACTATACTTTGGATATTAATATCCATGGCAGATTTGATGTTAAATGGCTTGTTCAGTGAATCGCAGGGCGTCTAAGTGATCAGCCGTGAAACAGTGATTCTGTTCAAATTTCCTTTAAAATCTTAAATATGATTCCCTTTGAGCTAAATTGACCAGTTTCCCTTACATAGCACAAAAAAAATAAAATAAACGAACATACAAATTAAACAATTTCAAACAGGGCCAACTGGTACAACCTTCACCGTGTCCCCGGTGACCCCTGCTACGGCCCTGCTCATGCCTGTTTCACACATACTCTGTCTGCAGTGCGTATGCAGTCCGTGTGCGTTACGTATGTGGTGCAGCACGGACTCGATGTGCTTTCACACAGGACGCGTTTGAAGTCTGCTACTCGGTACATAAACGATCGCTGCACTGCTGCAGACGCAATGCTCCTGGAATGCAACTGGAATCCGTTAACATGGGTGCGTAAAAAAATATGCAACGCATACGCACTGCAGACGGAGTATGTGTGAAACAGGCTTAAGGTTGTTTGCACCTTGTGCAATGTGGAATTAGTTTACAGCTTTTTTCAAGCACTTTGTGATGCATTTTGGAAACAGGAGATGAGCCCCTTTTCTAATGCACCACCTAGCTTGATAAAACCCTTCTCAAAGACTGACTGTTTGTCAATTTTATTTGGGTAGCACACATATTCTGAATATATATATATATATATATATATATATATATATATATATATATATATATATATATATATATATATATATATATATATAAAATAAACAACAACAACTCTGTAACACAGCGGTTTACAACCGTGATGTCCACACGGTCCAGACTGTAAACCAGCAATATAAACTGGGTTTATAAAACAGGTCTGGGAAATGTATACAAAACAGCAGCTAGCGCTCTTTAGCCGCACCACACCAGCGAGATTAGACAATTGTAACTTTATGCTACCTGCGTTCATCCACACATCCATATAACAAACACACATTTAGACTATAATCGGCGGGTAAAGAAAAAGAAATTAAACAAGCGACTCGCCAGGGGAAAGCGACAAGAAAATATAAACCAACAAGACCTTTTCTGTCCACACAAGTCAATTAAGTCAAGCTTAAGTCATTTGTGGATTAATGCTTATTGGAGACGCGAACCGTTTCAAACGATTCCGTTCGATTTGAGGAACTGGTTCAAGAAGATCTGGTAACGTTGAATGATTCGTTCATGAACCGGATATCACAAACTGCTTTGTTTTGATCTCTCTCACAACAGACACGGAAGAGAAGACAATGCTGAATAAAGTCATAGTTTTTGCTATTTTTGGACCAAAATGTATTTTTGATGTTTCAAAATATTCCAACTGACCATCTGATATCACATGGACTACTTTGATGATGTTTTTCTTACCTTTCTGGACATGGACAGTAGACTGTACACACAGTTTCAATGGAGGGACTGAGAGCTCTCTGACTAAATCTAAAATATCTTAAACTGGTCTTACGGGTTTGGAAAAAATGAGGGTGAGTCATTAATGCATAATTATCATTTTTGGGTAAACTATCCGTTTAAGGATGAACATCACATTAAAAATAACTTTCAAACTCGGTAATACTTAAAGCATTGAAGTTTTGGGAAAAGTTGTGTGAAGCATTTAAAATCTCTCAAAAACATTAGACGATTTCTGCCACAAACTGTTCCTTAGTTTATTGTTAAATCTATGTTGAATGATGAAGATTCTGTGTTTACTGAACAATGTTTTTCCTGGTTTCCACATCAGTGGTGTTTGTTCTGATATCAGCTTTAACAGAATTCTTTGCTGAATTTGCCTCTAGCAAGATTTCACAGAGATGTTGATTCTGTGGTGAATTCACTTTCTTCACTGTATCTCCCAGCACTGTGTATAATGGTGTCTAGATCAGCTTGAGCAGATAAACAGTATGCACAGCTCGAAATACACAAATTATGCGTAAAATGTGTGGCAATTACGAAAATTTGCATTCTTTTGCGAAAATTTAGGAGTTTCCTAAATTATAAATTCGATAAATTCAGCGATCGCAAAATCGCGAAATACTGGAGGGGGTGTCTATGCTCTTCCCAATGGGGAACACGTCACAGAGTAAAAGAGTTTCAGTGGTTTGGACTACAAGGTCCAGAGTTCATAGTGCTTCAGAACGCGGAAGTGCCGTCGATCCGTCCAGAGCAAGTGCGGCTGTTGAAAATGCGGTAAAACATCGACAAAACACCAAATTCACACATGTAATTGATTTTATTTTAATTTTGTTTAATTGTTTAAAGTCAATAAGGTTCATCTCTGATATTTTCTGCTCGTGAATCCGTCCCGTTTGTTGTGTTGACGTTTTAGCTCATGCTGTCATGTTTTGGTTGTTTAAACATTTAGCTTAACGTTACACAATTTATAGTAAAAAAAACAAACAAAAAAAAAAACCGGAAAGTGTTAAAATAAAAAGGCGTTTATTGCAGTTTATTAACGAAAATTGACAAACAGCTTTGAAGCAGTTACTTAGGATAAAAACAACATAAAACGGTTCATTCACTGGTAGCATGCAATATATTTGCCAGTGTTTATCTCGTTTATTTTAGATATTTATATATCTATGTCTCTTTGTGTAGCGTTTTTGATGGGATCAATTGTAGTTTGTTATATATGATCCTACCCAGCTTTCAAAATATAAAAAGATGTTATTAAATCTTTATAGTACTTGATATAGTATAGTACATGTTCATTTCATGTGAGCAATGATTCTCAGATGATATGTTTATGATTTGTTATGATCTAGTTGAGTCACAGAGTTAAAAGAGTCTATTTCTCAGTATAAAGAATAACTGAACTGTGGTTCTGCAACAAAGGTGGTCTGTCTGTGTGTGTGTGTGTGTGTGTGTGTGTGTGTGTGTGTGTGTGGAGGACCATGTCAGCAAACACAGAGTTCATTCAGAAGAGCCATTTAACAGAGACAGCTAACAGCGTGTCAATCATGGAATTTAACCGTCTTCTCCTTTGAGATGTATTTCATGTGTGTGTGTGTGTGTGCAGGTGTCGGTGTGTGTGAGCAAGACATGGTGCCAGAACATGGGAATCAGCAGAAACGCTCGTCGCAGCCGTCTAATAGCGAGGGTGACGCGGACGGATCATTCGTGTTCGAGGCTAAAGAGGCCTGGAAGGATTTCCACAACTCCCTCAGACAGTTTTATGAGAACGGAGAGCTGTGTGACGTCACTCTGAAGGTATCTGACACCGTGAATATAGTCTCACAGCAGCTTCTTCTGTTTCTAAGTCTCTCCCTTTTGTTTCTCGCTCCAGGTTGGGAACAGACTGATACCATGTCACAAACTGGTTCTGGCCTGCGTGGTGCCGTACTTCCGCGCCATGTTCCTCTCAGATATGGCCGAGGCCAAACAGGACTTGATTGAGATACGAGATTTCGACGCCGATGCCATCCAGGACCTGGTGCTCTTTGCGTACTCCTCGCGCCTGACTCTGACGGTGGATAACGTCCAGCCGCTGCTGTACGCGGCGTGTATCCTGCAGGTGGAGCTGATCGCTCGGGCCTGCTGTGAATACATGAAAGCACACTTCCACCCCTCCAACTGTCTGGCCGTCCGCACCTTCGCAGAGAGTCACAACAGGGTGGACCTGATGGACATGGCTGACCGCTACGCATGCGAGCATTTCAGTGAAGTGGTGGAGTGTGAGGATTTCATCTGCGTCTCGCCGCAGCACCTCAAGACGCTGCTGGCCTCCAGTGACCTGAACATTCAGTCTGAGACTCAAGTGTACAACGCCGCCGTCAAATGGCTTAAAGCCAATCAGAAACACCATGATGTCTGGCTGGATCAGATCATGTCTCAGGTTGGCTGCTCAGGGCTGGGATGGGAAGTTTGTTGGGATTATTTTCACACCCACTTTTTAGTGTTATATTTAGAAAGAGCCTTTTTCCCAGGTAGGCTATGTTTACACATACGAAGAATTTGTTTTAGTGACAAGCTTCCACAGTTTTTGCAGAATGACAGTGACTAGAAAGATAATAGAAAGAATAAAAATGTAATTAGGATATAACAATGTACAATACATAAATGTATAAATAGTGTTGAGTTTAACACATTTACGGTCAAGTTAAGTGTTCACGAGATGGATTGTCTGAGTGAAGAGACTGTTCTTCTGTCCCGACCGGACCGCAGCGGTTCAGAGAAGTCTGAGGGGTCCAGAATGATTTTACTAGCCCTCTTACTGACTCTGAATGAGTGCAGTTCTTGTAAAGTAGGGAGGGTCTTGTAGCAAGTAAGAGAACATGACCTCTCATGTGAGGAAATATCCTGCTTGGTCCTAGACACCAAAACACATTGGCCATGAAGTCCTGGCTGGACCTGTGGAAACATGGTCAAGTTTTGAAGTACTCTGTCGGATCCAGCTTCAGCTTGTGGCCAGTGGTGGCGCTGTACAGATCCAACATCATATTTCAGAAACAGGCTTGGATTCTTTTTAAGCTAATGTTGTCAACAAATGTATTAAAAGTCTGTTCTGATGGGCTTTTCTCACACAGGTGCGTCTTCCTCTGCTGCCGGTGGATTTCCTCACAGTCACTGTTGCTAAAGAGGAGATGATCAAGGCTAATTTGAGCTGCAGAGACCTTCTGGATGAAGCAAGAAATTATCATTTACACCTGAGTAACAAGAGCGTTCCTGACTTTGAGTATTCGATCCGTACGACTCCCCGCAAGCACACCGCAGGTCAGGAGATACAGCCGTGATTGTTCCTGCTCTCTTGTGTTGTTCTGCTGTGTCTAACGGAGAACCCCGACAGGTGTGTTGTTCTGCGTCGGGGGACGAGGGGGATCCGGAGACCCGTTCCGCAGTATCGAGTGTTACTCCATCAGTAAAAACAGCTGGTTCTTCGGCCCTGAAATGAACAGCAGACGCAGACACGTGGGAGTGATTTCAGTAGCAGGTGACAAAGAGATATGAAAAGCTAATAAAACAACGATTTAAGGAGAATTACAGAGGGATTCAAAAACTCTTTGACTTTGACTTAACTAGTGTTTAAAAGTAGGGATGAACTGACACTACTTCCAGAACTAGGTTGATACTGAGAACCAGTACCTGTAATTTTACAAAATATTGGTTACCGAATCATAAAGAATATGTTTGTTGGCTTAGTTCATTTATCAAACAAATATTTTCTTCAGTTATTTTCACACTTAAGTATGCCCATCAAAGTGCATTTTACAAGTTTTTGTTACTTTCACTGTTAATTATTTTGCTCTATGGCACATCATCTTTAATTTGATAGCATTAGAGCTGCTTCACTGCAGCAGATCAGTACTGTGATCACAAGACATATCGCTGTAATGATGCAGGCAACGATTTCTACATTCCAAAGTGAAGATATAATGCAAAACTTGCATGAAGCAAGTGAAAAGTGCAACACCGCACATGTGTTGGTGCAGAATGAGAGTGAAGCGCATTACACACAGACGGCTAGCTTCACTTTCACCAGTCAAAAAGCTTAGATTTGGAATGAGGATTGTTCATCACTGTTTTCTGCTTTAAAAAAAGCTAGATTTTGAGACTTTAATACTACGGTGTTGTTTAATTATTTTTTTACAGCGAATAAATAAGATCTCTTCTTTAAAAATGTTGTTTTAATCTATCAATTAATAAAGACAGAAATAGATATATAAGAGTTTTACAAATAATATAGAAAAGATATGGTATATTCATGTAGACTAAATTCAAGAAAATATCAGGGGGTTGATTTTTTGTCAATTGTGAACATCCCTAAACTAATTCTGTTTTTTATAAGTGTGAGTGCTATACTGGAACCTTCTGCTTACAATAAATGACTCGAACGTAAGAATAAAACTTCATATTTATCATTTTATAGGGAAAGTTTATGCTGTTGGAGGCCATGATGGCAACGAGCACCTCGGGAACATGGAGATGTTTGATCCACACACCAACAAGTGGATGATGAAAGCCTCCATGAACACTAAACGGTATGAGGAATACAAGCTTTCATTGACCTGCATTGTTCTGCTCTAATACTGTTCATAGTTTATAGCTGTTATTCATTGTTGTTTCATTAATATTTATAGTTATAATTTAATTCTCATGGGATTAAAGAGTTATGTCAATGCACCTGTCCAGCAAAATAAAGATATTGTACATATTGACTAGGTGTGGAACGGTTCTCCACACGCTGGGACCGCGCTTCAACTTGAATCTGACAAATTATCTGTAAAACGGTTTGCTTTAAATAACATGTAAAACAAACAGGATTCTGCTAATGGATGTCTGTTGATGGATGTGCATTCTGGCTTTTCACAGCAATGGGGGAAAAAAAGTGAGCAAACCATTAATTTACATTTATGCATTTAGCAGACGCTTTTATCCAAAGCAACTTACAGTGCATTCAGGCTATAAATGTTTTACTCGTTTGTGTTCCCTGGGAATCCACAACCCTTTGCGCTCTAAAGCGGTACTCTGCCACCTCCACACCGAATATGAGCTGGCATTTATGACATCATCACCCGGGTGGCCATAGCTCACGTGCGCAGGTGAGACCTGAACAGCACGTTGATATTTTTATGCTATCTCTTGTAAGCTTTTTATACTAAACTCTTGAAAGCTTTGCCAGTTTGAACATTTAAGAGCCATAGGACGCAAGCTTGTGCACACAGTGAGAAGATCTGTGCACAAACCAGTGTCTCAGAACGCGTGCAAATATTAAGTTCTCTCTGAAATGGACAAATTCATACAAAATTGTCAAAATGCCCATCTTGGTAAGTATCCTATATCATACATAGCCAGCTGAATGTACTGGATCAGTGCATTCTCTTAAAGTGACAGCACTCTCTTAATATTAATATTAATATTAATCAAACAGCAACAACAAAGAAATCACTCACTGTTCTTGACTGAATAGCTTTTGTAACTTTAATAAAGAATTTATATTTTATAGTCATATTTATTTGACAGTATAGTTCTTCCCTAAATATAGCACATACCAAACCGTGACTCTGAAAGCGTGACCTGAACCGAACCGTGTGAGTTGAACCGCTCCACCCCAGTATTGACACAGAAGACGGAGCTGAACATGCAGAGGGAGATATCGTCCTGTGTTTGTGTTGGGCAGGAGGGGGATCGCGCTGGCTGCTCTCGGCGGACCCATCTACGCTATCGGAGGTCTGGATGATAACTCCTGCTTCAGTGATGTGGAGCGCTATGACATCGAGTCGGACCGCTGGAGCGCCGTGGCTCCTATGAACACACCCAGAGGAGGCGTGGGATCTGTGGCGCTCGGGGTACAAAACCTCATCAGGAGTCACTTACACACCATTGTACACAAAATTAGGAAGTATGCATATGACAATAATGCTAAATGTTTGACTTACAAAGACAATAAGCCAGTTTCACTCATTATTGTGACAGCTGATGGATGTATTTGTGTGTAAGTGATCTGTAACGGTCCTGTTTCGAACAGTGTTGAGGGCATTATAGCCAATCACAGGAGTATACAGCTAAACCATATTACAGCTTATATGGCTAGTTAAAGGGTTAATTCACCCAATAATCAAAATTAAGTCATTAATAACTCACCCTCATGTCGTTCCAAACCCGTGAGACCTCCGTTCATCTTCTGAACACAGTTTAAGATATTTTAGATTTAGTCCGAGAGCTCTCAGTCCCTCCATTGAAGCTGTGTGTACGGTCTACTGTCCATGTCCAGAAAGGTAAGAAAAACATCATCAAAGTAGTCCATGTGACATCAGAGGGTCAGTTAGAATATTCTGAAGCATCGAAAATACATTTTGGTCCAAAAACGACGACTTTATTCAGCATTATCTTCTCTTCTGTGTCTGTGTGAGAGAGAGTTCAAAACAAAGCAGTTTGTGATATCCGTTTCGTGAACGAATCATTCGATGTAACTGGATCTTCTTGAACTAGTTCACCAAATCAAACTGAATAGTTTTAAACGGTTCGCGTCTCCAATACGCATTAATCCACAAATGACTTAAGCTGTTAACTTGTTTAATGTGGCTGACACTCGCTCTGAGTTCAAACAAACCAAATCCAGGAGTAATTCATTTACTCAAACAGTGACTGACTGAACTGCTGTGAAGAGAGAACTGAAGATGAACACCGAGCCGAGACAGATAACGAACAACAGACTGACTCGTTCACGAGTCAAGAACCGTTTCTGTCAGACGCGTCCGATTCGAGAACCGAGGAGCTGATGATACTGTGATTCAGCGTGAAGCAGACCGACACACAGAGCGTCTGAACTGAACTGACTCTTTTGGTGATTGATTCTGAACTGATTCTGTGCTAGTGTTATTAGCGCGGGTAAACCGAAGGGTTGAATCAAGGGCAATCATCGAAAATGACGCCATTACGTCGAGCGCAAAAGAACCGGGATATTGGTTTGTTTTAACTCGGAGGGAGTGTCAGCCACATTAAAAAAGTTAACAGCTTAAGTCATTTGTGGATTAATGACATTACTTTGATGATGTCTTTCTTACCTTTCTGGACATGGACAGTAGACCGTACACACAGCTTCAATGGAGGGACTGAGAGCTCTCTGACTAAATCTGAAATAATCTCAAACTGTTTTCCGAAGTTAAGCGGAGGTCTTACTGGTTTGCTTCTATTGTTTTGACTTCTGTTCATGGGTTTGATTGTGTTGGTGTGGTGTGTTCACCAGGGCTATGTGTACGCGGTCGGGGGAAATGACGGTGTTGCGTCGCTGTCCAGCGTGGAGCGCTTCGATCCTCATCTGAACAAATGGACAGATGTGCGAGAGATGGGGCAGCGGCGCGCTGGAAACGGTGTCAGTGAACTCAACGGATGCCTCTACGTTGTTGGTAACAATCAGAATTTGTTCATCTTCATAATTTGAGATTGATGTGAAACCAGGCTCAGCTACGCTCTGCTGGAGGGAGATCTGTGAGCTTCATGTGATGTGTGTTTGTCTGAAGGTGGGTTTGATGATAATTCTCCGCTGAGCTCAGTGGAGCGCTTCGACCCCAGGACCAATCACTGGGAGTATGTGGCGGAGTTGACCACGCCCAGGGGCGGAGTCGGCGTTGCCACAGTGATGGGGCGTGTCTTTGCAGTGGGGGGCCACAATGGAAACATCTACCTGAATACGGTGGAGGCCTTCGAGCCCCGGATGAACAGGTGAGATATAAAGCTGAACATCTCTGCAGAAGATTGTGATTAAGTTCAGATGTAATTAGTTTGTGTGTGTGTCTGCACCAGATGGGAGCTGGTGGGCTCTGTGTCTCACTGTCGGGCCGGAGCTGGAGTCGCCGTCTGCTCCACTCACATCAGTCAGATTCGAGACGTCGGCCAGGGCTCCAGTAACGTCGCTGACTGTATGTAGCTACATCGTCAGAGTTTGACACACTACAACACTAACGCTTCAGCCTAATTACACACCAAACACCTGCTTTCAGCTGTAATGTGGCTCTGAATCTTCTGTGTACTACACCACAAGAAAACTTTGTGTTTTAGCTTGAATTTTGTTAGTGGAAAGTGTTTGTTTTTTTTAGCAGGGAGATCACATGATCACTGTTTGTGTTGTTTGTACTGATTTCTGCTGCCTGAACTGCTGAAAGTGATTTCTCTCTTCTACATAAGAAATCTTCTCATTCTTGTGTTTGAATGACAAAAGGACATTAGATATTTATTAATGCACAAACTTAAAAAAACCCTATTTTGTGACTTCAGGACACGAAGAACGATCAAAAAGAGATTGTTCTATAACCGAGTGTTTGTTTGCGTGAGGACAATCACAGTAATCAAGACAAAGTGAGAGATCCATGAGCAGAGTCATTTCTAACGTGACGCAATTATACTTCTGTTTTGAGCCATGTCTCATTTATGACTTCAGCAAGACTGTCTTAATGGAACCCTTCAGAGGATCTAGACTGGTTTTGGGTTTAGATTTGTGTTGAACCGTGTGGAGCAATGATGTGCTTCTGGTGTTGTTGTTTTTTCACTGCCAAACATGAACAGCAAGCTCAGAGATGCTTCTATATATTGCTGTTGTATATTACAGGTCTAAGGCTTTTCTGGCTTGAATTTGTGTTTAATGTTTCACATGATTTAGTTCAAAGTGGAAAAAAGATATGATTACATTTTAAAACAGATCCATTGTACATTGAGGGAATACAGATGGGTTAGTTCAAAATGACTTTGAATTCTGAATATAAAATATTTATTTTAATGTATCTTTTTCTTAGATTTGGTAAACAGTTCATATTGTTGCTTTTAGTTAGTGATTATTGGTTGGACTCCAGCGTGTCAATCTGATTATATTTGAGATCTGCTGTTGAAATGTTGAAATGTTTTATTATTCTGCTGTCACAGATGTTAACATGTTGCATTCGGTGATGTGAACCAACAATAAATATTCATATAGCGATTTATTTGAATGACTTTTAATGTTAGCTGCATTTCTGTACCTGCTGATTTAAAAGCAGTATATCTGAAAGATATTTCTCTCAAAGTTAATCTGTCTGAAGAATGACACTTTATAGCATATTTTCCCATGTGTACATTTTATTGTTTTGCTCAATATGTTTATTTATTCCCTTAATTTTTTCCTTTTGAGACCTTATTTTTAACCTTTGTAATGATTGAATAAAACAAAAACGCAAAGTGTCCTTTTCTGTTCTCTCTCTTTTTAAAACCCTGGCTTTGAAATAATTGGGTTAGTAATACATTTCATGAGATTTAGGGTTAGTCTGAAGTGATGTTAATATGAAGTGTGTGTATAAATTACAACAGTCTGCCTTAAAATAGAAAACCGATTATCCAACATCACTCCCTGTGTGCAGTTTAATGGATGCACGGAGTAATTTGTATTTTAGTTTTGTATTTGCTGCATTTTCATTGTTTACTGTCAATTTGGTAGATATAAAAAAGGTTAAAGTGTAACGCGAAGGTAAAAGTTTTATTCAAACTATATTTTCCTAAAATATGTGCTGTCACAAGGGTTTTGAAATGACCTCTTTGGACTTAGATATTTTAATTTTATAAAAAAAAATTAAAAAACATTGAACTGACACAATTTCTTTTTAGCTGAGCACAATGGGTCTGTGTTGTAGGGGTTTGGGTTTGTTGGATTCACACACTTCACTACAAGGCTGTACCCCGCCCCCACCTCGTTATATCAAAAAGTGCACTGATGATGTGACCGTCACCAAGACCATCACCACACGAGCAAACCAAAAGCTTCATGGGCTGCTAAAGACCAGAGATAAAGCATTCAGACCAGGAGATAAAGCAGCCCTCAAAACAACAAGACCTAATCTATCCTGTGGCATCCAAAATGCAAAACGGTCATATGGTCAAAACAATTATAATAATCGCAACCAATCTCTTCAGACAGCAGAGACACAAGAAGCCTGTGGCAAGCCGTTCAGACCATCACTGCATCAAAGCCCCCCCCACAGACCTGTGATAGCGATACATAACTCTCACATGCACTCAACCACTGTTATTCACGGTTTGAAATGCAGAATGACACACCTGCACAAAAACTGCCCATACCTCCCAACAACCAGGTGCCCTGTCTGTCTGTCTCCAGCCGATGTAAGGAAGACCTTATCTGGGATTAACCCACGCAAGGCTGCAGGTCCAGACAACATGCCTGGCCGTGTACTGAGAGACTGTGCTGAACAGCTGACAGATGTCCTAACAGATATCTTCAACACCTCGCTGAGCAAGGCAGTCACCAAATAAATCACCTTTGTCCTGTCTAAACGACCACCATCCCATAGCACTTAGTCTAATCATGATGAAGTGCTTTGAGAGTTTGTTACAGTGCTACAGACGATGCAGTTTCTTTCACCCTCCACCTGGCTCTTACCCACCTAGAGACTCTTATGTTAGAATGCTGTTCATTGACTTCAGCTCAGCATTCAACACAATAATCCCACAACAGCTCAGTTGAAAAAAAAAATAGAAAAACAAACTGAACATAGAAAGACACTTACATTGATTGAGCTTGAAACATAAATGTTTATCAATCTGGACTCTACAGTGTTGAAGGAGAACCAAGCAGACAGCCATGCTTCCTCATAACCAAACAACATAACTTACTGCTTCACCTGGCTCAAAATAAGGAGAGTGCGCCACTTATAGCCCCCAGAGAATGGTAGTGGAACTACACCCTGCCAAAATCCATAGTAGCAGTTTAAATATACATTTTTAGCCATAAGTGCAAGACATCCTCACGCGGTATTCATGTGTGCATGCATACATTTCTTATGTTAATAATGTTAATTAAAAAGAACAGTAGAAAAAGCATTCACAAGTAACGTTGAGTCACCTTTATTTATATAGTGCTTTAAACAAAATACATTGTGTCAAAGCAGCTGAACAACATTCATTAGGAAAACAGTGTGTCAATAATGCAAAATGATAGTTAAAGGCAGTTCATCATTGAATTCAGTGATGTCATCTCTGTTCAGTTAAATAGTGTCTGTGCATTTATTTGCAATGAAGTCAATGATATTGCTGTAGATGAAGTGACCCCAACTAAGTAAGCCAGAGGCGACAGCGGCAAGGAACCGAAACTCCATCGGTGACAGAATGGAGAAAAAAACCTTGGAAGAAACCAGGCTCAGTTGGGGGTCAGTTCTCCTCTGACCAGACGAAACCAGTAGTTCAATTCCAGACTGCAGCAAAGTCAGATTGTGCAGAAGAATTATCTGTTTCCTGTGGTCTTGTCCTGGTGCTCCTCTGAGACAAGGTCTTTACAGGGGATCTGTATCTGGGCTCTAGTTGTCCTGGTCTCCGCTGTCTTTCAGGGATGTAGAGGTCCTTTCTAGGTGCTGATCCACCATCTGGTCTGGATACGTACTGGATTAAAACTGCAGGAGTGTGTCTGCCTCCCGAACAATGTTATGTAGGTTATTCCAGAGTTTAGGAGCCAAATAGGAAAAGGATCTGCCGCCCGCAGTTGATTTTGATATTCTAGGTATTATCAAATTGCCTGAGTTTTGAGAACGTAGCGGACGTAGAGGAGTATAATGTAAAAGGAGCTCATTCAAATACTGAGGTGCTAAACCATTCAGGGCTTTATAAGTAATAAGCAATATTTTAAAATCTATACGATGTTTGATAGGGAGCCAGTGCAGTGTGGACAGGACCGGGATAATATGGTCATACTTCCTGGTTCTAGTAAGAACTCTTGCTGCTGCATTTTGGACTAGCTGTAGTTTGTTTACCAAGCGTGCAGAACAACCACCCAATAAAGCATTACAATAATCTAACCTTGAGGTCATAAATGCATGGATTAACATTTCTGCATTTGACATTGAGAGCATAGGCCGTAATTTAGATATATTTTTGAGATGGAAAAATTTAATCTATAATTAACTAGTCCTTTTGGGTCAAGTTGTGTTTTTTTAATGAAAGGCTTAACAGCCAGTTTGAAGTTTTTAGAGAATGACAATGGCTACGTTTACATGCACCCAAATAATCCATTTGTAATCAGATTGACGGCTCAGTCGGATTGAAAACGTTCATATAAACACTTTAATCGATCCGATTGAGCTCGATCCAAATGAAATTTCAATCAGATTGAAGGGGGTGGTTTATTCCTTTTCTAATACGATTGAGCGTGCATTTAAACACTCGATCGGATTCAACCATGAAACTGAAAGGACTACGCATGTGCAGTGACGCAGAAATAACATAATGACGTATGATGCACGGAACTAGCTGCTCTTCCTTTTGAATAAAGTGTTGTATAAATGAGTATCCTGATATTATAAAACTCATTTCACTTGGCAACTGTGAAGTGGAGCAGGACAGAATTGTTTTGGACGCTCATCCACAGGCAACCTGTTTTGGGCACGGGGAGGGGATTTCGTATGATAAATATGAGCAACATAGTACAGCGGTTTACATGTTTATTTATCTATAAAGGTGTATATAATAATTAGTCTATTATCAGATTAGTCTATTCACATATTTGTTAAAGGGGGGGTGAAATGCTCGTTTTCACTCAATATCCTGTTAATCTTGAGTACCTATAGAGTAGTACTGCATCCTTCATAACTCCAAAAAGTCTTTAGTTTTATTATATTCATAAGAGAAAGATAGTCTGTACCGATTTTTCCCAGAAAAACACGACCGCCTAGAGGCATGGCGTGTGGGCGGAGCTAAAGAATCACGAGCGCCAGTAGGCTTTTGCGTTGAGAGCGTCTGGAAGCTGTGACATTACCGTGAGGGAAAAACCATCATCCAAAACAAACCATGGCTAACAGTCAGATTCAGCCTTTTATTTATGATCCAGAATCAGATCCCGAGGTTGAAACTGAACGAGAGCAGCAGCAGCAACGACTCGCTCCGAGCGGGGCTCGAACCCGGGTCTCCGGCATGGGAGGGGATGCACTAACAAGGAGGCAGAGATATTTAAGCAGTTTTACTCACCGCCTGTGGTCCCAACACACGATCGTGACCCTTTTTCATTGGGACTGCATTATCCTTAAGAAATAAACGATATGCAAATCCGTCGTCAAACTGGGCCTTGTTTGTAAAACAAGCATCTTCAAAATGCAGGGAACAAACACAAACACTTGCACAACTCCGTTGATGCTCTGTAAAAATAAACTCCATCCACTGGTCCCTTAATGCTGTTTTTTTTTTTTTTGGTAATCTGTGCAGGGTTGTCTTGCCCTGGCAACCAAAAACACACTTCTTTTGTGACATCTCGGACGCTCTCGCTCTGATCAGTGAATGTCTGTTGTGCTCTCAGTCATAGACATATAAATAGCTAGACGCCTCATTGGCCGCTCGACCGCACGTCAACGTCGCCGCCATATTGGAGCGGGCAACTCTCATATCTCTCACATCAGGACCATAGACCGTAAAAGATCAGTGCCCGGTTGCATGAAACTCCTTAAGTGAGGGTTTCCCTGAGGGAGAAAAAATCCCTAAGGTAAGGGATTTCATTAAGAGCATTGCAAGAAACCTCTTAACTGTCACCCTTACCTAAGTGTTATACTAAGAGTTTCACAGTAGTTTCTGACAACATACGGCAAAGATCGCCGCTGTTGCTACAGTTACTACCTCTAACAGTTAACAGAACACAACGAACCACAAAGCCAAACCCTTGCTAAAATCACACTTTTATTAATATATTTTTGCTATGGAGAGTACAAACATAACAAAAACAAAAAAAAAACGTAAACCAAACTGGACAGAGAACGAAAAGGCAATTATTGTTTTCGTAAGTGGTTATAATGCTGTGTTCACACCAAACGCGAATAGAGCGTCAAATTCGCGTCTACCGCGCCTAGTTTGCCGCTTGACCATTTTGAGATCATTCGCGCGTGAAATTAACTTCACAACAGACGCGAATTCGCGTCATGGGGGGGCTTCTGCCAGCTGAGTTCACGCAGCATTTTCAACCGCCATTTTTATTCGGATAATTTTCAAAATATTACTGTTACTGTGTCATGAAATGCAGTTTTAAAAGTATTTCAGGCGAGAATGTAGTTGTTTTAAACTCAAATATGCGGTTTATTTATAATGACAGGGTCTATTTTAAAAAATGTGTTTCGCCGATCTCGGAGATGAGCTCCATGCGACCAGCGGGAGCTCCGTCATCATGTATCCGCCGAGAGCAGCCTCGGCTCGGCTAGACCTTCTGACATTTGCCGCTGGCTCTGATGTCTCTTTAGTGGTTCAAGATAAAATATAATTCGTTTGGGGTAAAATGAAACGTTTCTTATCAATTGGCCTTTATTCAAATTATCTATTAATATGTTTTTTTATATACATATATGTCCTTTTTATTCCTGTCTCTATAGAAATATGAACTTTTGTCATATAGCTCCGGTTGACTGCTCACTGACAACATCAGTCGTTCCTCCTTGTTGAATGAGTGGAGAAGGGTATTCCTGCACAACCGGAGGCTGCAGGAACATTCTGTTGAATTAGTGACTCCTAGCAGGCTCCTGATTGGTTTCCGCGCCGCACTTAACGCCCCATTCGCGCCGCGAGACCTCCAGACGCGCGTAAACGCGCCTTTGCATTGACTTAACATTGAAATCATTCGCGCCAGACGCTCTATTCGCGTTTGGTGTGAACACAGCATAATAATAATATAGTCCTTTTCAGCCTTTCATCAACCATTCATCGCCTCCAAGGGATTACGATCATTAAAAACACGCCTTGGCATTTCCTCCTCTTCAATTAACACTAAATCAGCAATAGTATTTTGAGTTTAAGTTGACTTAAGGGAGCTGTTTTGGTCCCTTAAATGTATTAAGGTAAAATGGTCACTAAGGACTTTGTAGCAACACTCAAGGGAACTAGGGGTGTAACGATACGCGTATTCGTATTGAACCGTTCGGTACGACGCTTTCGGTTCGGTACGCGGTACGCATTATGTATACCGAACGGTTCGTTGGAGTATTTAATTATATTTGAAAAAAAAAAAAAAAAAAAAAAGAGAGAGAGAAATATAATGATATGCGTTCAACAAGGTAGCCCAATAACCCAAACAACGTAACAGGCAACGCCCCTGACACTCCCGAAGAAGAAAAAAACACCATCTTATATGTTTATGTTAGGCTACTCAGCAGGCGCTCGCTCACTCAGTACGCGCTGAAGGCTCGTTGCAAAATAGCCAATGCGTTTAACAGACTAGAAATGAGAAGATCCTCCAATAACCAACAGGTCTGGTGTTTGGGTGCACTTTGGATTCCCTTTAAGCTATAATGGTGATGGCAAGAGAGTGGTGGATAAAAAAACAACGGTATGTCGCATCTGCAACATGACAGGGTACACTTATATTTCTGGTCTGTTAAATGCATTCGACATTTTGCAACGAGCCTTCAGCGCGTGCTGAGTGAGCGAGCGCCTTAGGGGCCGTTCACATATCGCTCCTAAAAACGTGTGGAAAACGCTAAGCGCGTCTTTCTCCTCCTTTCCAAAGCGCTCGGGTAGAAGCGCTCATGGGGCGTCTGTCTTTGCTAAGCAACAATGACGTGCTCTCTCCATGAGACGCGGAAATTTCAGCGAAGGATAAATGGATTTGCAGCTCTAAAAATCGCTTGCAGTAGCTCTGCTACTAAATTTATTTCAAAATTGCAATCCATATACAACTATGATCAGCTGATCCTTCATCTTGGCTGAGCTCTCAACGTTGTTACGGGAAAGGATGAAGCTGATTGGTTGGTTCTTGTCACATGACCCGCGGTGCGCTTGCGGCATTCTGAAAAGTTGAGATGTTTTTACATTTTGCTGTATCTAAAACGTATCGAACCGAACCGAACCGAACCGAACCGTGACATCAGTGTATCGTATCGAACCGAACCGTGAATTTTGTGAACCGTTACACCCCTAAAGGGAACACTTAGATAATTAAGGGGAAAAACTTAATAACAGCCTTAAGTTCCTTAAGGAAACCCTTAGGGTCTTTTTCTTGCAACCCAAGTTTCACTAAGGGTACCCTTAACCTTATATCTAAGGGATTTCTTAGCTTAAGGAGTTTCATGCAACCGGGCACAGGACAGAAGAAAACATACCTGACTCATCGACAGATTGGACACCTACAAACCGTCACACGATAATAGAAACAGACTCCGAAGTGCTGATCTGAATCAACCGAGTCGCGAACAGACTCCGAAGTGCCGATCTGAATCAACAGAGTCGCTAACAGACTCCGAAGTGCCGATCTGAATAAACCGAGTCACGAACAGACTCCGAAGTGCCGATCTGAATCAACCGAGTCGCGAACAGACTCCGAAGTGCCGATCTGAATCAACCGAGTCGCGAACAGGCTCCGAAGTGCCGATCTGAATCAACCGAGTCGCGAACAGGCTCCGAAGTGCCGATCTGAATCAACCGAGTCGCGAACAGGCTCCGAAGTGCCGATCTGAATAAACCGAGTCGCGAACAGACTCCGAAGTGCCGATCTGAATCAACCGAGTCGCGAACAGACTCCGAAGTGCCGATCTGAATCAACCGAGTCGCGAACAGACTCCGAAGTGCCGATCTGAATAAACCGAGTCGCGAACAGACTCCGAAGTGCCGATCTGAATCAACCGAGTCGCGAACAGGCTCCGAAGTGCCGATCTGAAAAAACCGAGTCGCGAACAGACTCCGAAGTGCCGATCTGAATGAACCGAGTCGCGAACAGGCTCCGAAGTGCCGATCTGAATCAACCGAGTCGCGAACAGACTCCGAAGTGCCGATCTGAATCAACCGAGTCGCGAACAGACTCCGAAGTGCCGATCTGAATCAACCGAGTCGCGAACAGACTCCAAAGTGCCGATCGGAATCAACCGAGTCGCGAACAGACTCCGAAGTGCCGATCTGAATCAACCGAGTCGCGAACAGACTCCGAAGTGCCGATCTGAATCAACCGAGTCGCAAACAGACTCCGAAGTGCCGATCTGAATCAACCGAGTCGCGAACAGGCTCCGAAGTGCCGATCTGAAAAAACCGAGTCGCGAACAGACTCCGAAGTGCCGATCTGAATCAACCGAGTCGCGAACAGGCTCCGAAGTGCCGATCTGAAAAAACCGAGTCGCGAACAGACTCCGAAGTGCCGATCTGAATGAACCGAGTCGCGAACAGGCTCCGAAGTGCCGATCTGAATCAACCGAGTCGCGAACAGACTCCGAAGTGCCGATCTGAATCAACCGAGTCGCGAACAGACTCCGAAGTGCCGATCTGAATCAACCGAGTCGCGAACAGACTCCAAAGTGCCGATCGGAATCAACCGAGTCGCGAACAGACTCCGAAGTGCCGATCTGAATCAACCGAGTCGCGAACAGACTCCGAAGTGCCGATCTGAATCAACCGAGTCGCGAACAGACTCCGAAGTGCCGATCTGAATCAACCGAGTCGCGAACAGACTCCAAAGTGCCGATCGGAATCAACCGAGTCGCGAACAGACTCCGAAGTGCCGATCTGAATCAACCGAGTCGCGAACAGACTCCGAAGTGCCGATCTGAATCAACCGAGTCGCAAACAGACTCCGAAGTGCCGATCTGAATCAACCGAGTCGCGAACAGGCTCCGAAGTGCCGATCTGAAAAAACCGAGTCGCGAACAGACTCCGAAGTGCCGATCTGAATGAACCGAGTCGCGAACAGGCTCCGAAGTGCCGATCTGAATCAACCGAATCGCGAACAGACTCCGAAGTGCCGATCTGAATAAACCGAGTCGCGAACAGACTCCGAAGTGCCGATCTGAATCAACCGAGTCGCAAACAGACTCCGAAGTGCCGATCTGAATCAACCGAGTCGCGAACAGGCTCCGAAGTGCCGATCTGAAAAAACCGAGTCGCGAACAGACTCCGAAGTGCCGATCTGAATCAACCGAGTCGCGAACAGACTCCGAAGTGCCGATCTGAATCAACCGAGTCGCGAACAGACTCCGAAGTGCCGATCTGAATCAACCGAGTCGCGAACAGACTCCGAAGTGCCGATCTGAATCAACCGAGTCGCGAACAGACTCCGAAGTGCCGATCTGAATCAACCGAGTCGCGAACAGACTCCGAAGTGCCGATCTGAATAAACCGAGTCGCAAACAGGCTCCGAAGTGCCGCCCAACATACATGGAAAAACAAACCACTGTTTCAAAATGTGTGTTTTCTGCATGAGTGTGTTTAATGTGCATTATAAAACAAAATGTCAAGCATCGTCAAGTATTTAACATTATTTGACTCATTAATTGAATAAAATAGAAAATCTTGAGGGAAGCGGCGGGGAATTAATGTTTATTAGTCAGGTTTTGTCTTCACAAATAAACCACTCTATTCCCAGAGAAAGGCAGAACTGAAAACTTAAATAAAATGTGTTTCTTGAGCTGAGATTGATTCAGAGGATGTTCTATTATATATATATATATATATATATATATATATATATATATATATATATATGTGTGTGTGTGTGTGTGTGTGTGTGTGTGTGCGAGTACATGTATATATTATACTTAGGGAGCTCATTAATTAAACACAATTTGGAACTCATGTCCACAATATTTTTGTGTGTTGTGTCATTAGTTGTGTCTTAATTTGATTAATAATTAGTATTTTAAAATTACATTTCATTTTTTTTTTTTTTGCTCTTTATTTTACTATTAATTTATTAATTTTTATCTATTCTGTATTATTCCACCCTTTATATTACATATTCTTCTTGCTATTATTAACCTATTGTTGTTCAGTTATTTATTATGATATTATTCATATTATACATAGAATTTAATAAATCTATTATATCTCATATGTTATTGTACCGTTGTACTCGCTTTTCATATTATTCACTTTACTTTAAGTTGTACTACATATACTTTTTAATATAACATATCACTTTTACTATATTTCTACTGTGCTCTGTATCAGTGGATATTTTCATTTTCACTGGATCCATAGCCTCATCAGTTACATGTGTTATTATTTGTTGTATTCTTCTGTAGGCTAAAGTGCTATCAAAATGAAAATCAGACTTCAAGTGTGTGATTTGTATTTACTTGTTTTATTAAATTTTCTCAACGATAGTAAATTATTAGTGTTTAAATATGTATTATTTAGGTTTTATTCCAGTACTTCAAAGGGAATGGCTGTGTTCTGACCTGAGACACAAGAAAGAGAGAAAAAAAAAGAAAGAAAAATGTTGCGATTGAACACAGAGAAAGCAATAAAACAACTACATATCATGTAATGTACATTCAAATTACATTACATGAATAAGTCACAGTTATACTAAATTAGCAGATTTGTAAACCGAAAAAAATCAACGAAATCATCAAGTGAGATAAATGTGAGCTTTCAATTAATCATTTTCCAAACCTTACTAAACAAATGGAGGCAAAGTTTTTTTTAACTGTTTTTTAACCTCTGAAATTGGTTGGTAAGTGAGAACGTTATGGTGTTTTTATTCAGTGAAAACCGCATCTCCCCCGTTTACTTTCATTTGTTTTAAGGCAGTCTTGCCCTCACTAACATGGCGGACGCGTTGACGTATCGCTGCAACGGCTCAAAGCGGCCAATGAGGCGTCTAGGTATTTATACGTCTATGCTCTCAGTGCTCTGCTATACGGGAGCGCGCGCTCTTCCGGTAACGTGCTGTAGGACCCATATAAGGAAATTCCGCTCCATCTAACGTCACACAGAGCCATACTCGAAAAAAACTTTCTGAAACTTGTGACAAACCGGAAGGAGTATTTTGGGAACAAAAATACTCCTTCAAACATACAACTTAATTTTTGAAACTTTGTCCATGTTTAGCATGGGAATCCAACTCTTTAACAGTGTAAAAAACTCAGTATGCATCAAATAGCATTTCACCCCCCCTTTAAAACAAATAAAGAGACCACATAGGAGAGTGGTTATTATGTGTAGTCAGTGAGAATGTCACTTTCACTTTTCGAGCAGTGTGCGCATGTCTGAAAAAATCTATTCCGATTTGAAGCTTGTGCCATATAAAACCTAAATATAAATGTGATGTAGCAGCTGCCCAGAAGATGTTCCTCTATGTCCAGAAACACCCCCTTTAAAACAAATAAAGAGACCACATAGGAGAGTGGTTATTATGTGTAGTCAGTGAGAATGTCACTTTCACTTTTCGAGCAGTGTGCGCATGTCTGAAAAAATCTATTCCGATTTGAAGCTTGTGCCATATAAAACCTAAATATAAATGTGATGTAGCAGCTGCCCAGAAGATGTTCCTCTATGTCCAGAAACACCCTCTCAAAAACATCTGGATAAAACCAGACCTCTGTCTGTCTTTCTGAACCTCGCGCAGACATATTCTTTTGGTATAATATGACATAAACATTTGTAAGAAAATATGCAAGACACAGAAATTTACAATATAGCTTGCACTGGAACAAAATAAATACTTTATTTGTCACTGTAGTGGGACAAAAGTAACAGCTGTTACCGACGGTAACTCCTGACATTTAAACTCGATTTAATTTTATACTGAAAAAGTCGTAAGTCGTAGGCTACTTTTTGGCATGATCATGATTGCATGATCTTCATTAACAATTATAATGTACCCGCAATGGCAAAAACAAATCTGCTTCACAGCCTGTGGTCTTAAGTGGCTTGGAAATACCACAAAGCCCCCTAAAACGGTTTGAGTGCCAGATAAACTTTGCGAATGACATGACATACAGCACTTTAACTCAAGTTTTCTGCATCTCCGACAGTGTAAAGAAAAGTGCCACTCGAAAAGAATCACAAAGCTATACAAACTGTTTGTGCAGTTGTTAAAGCACAATGACGAGTCGAACATTTAATGCGTGTCTCCAACAAGTTGATAATGTAGATTACACCCCCCCGAGAAAAACGAGATCTCTCAATCAGTAGATCATCGCGCTGCGCTAAACGATCCGGTCGATCCCGCAAACCGCGATTATATCGAAAAGCTCTTCGAGTTACTCTGGCACCTTCAGCTAAAAACGGACAAGCCTCGACTTCTCGTATCACTTCCGCTTATAAAGCCGGGATCTAATCCTGTTAAGATGAAATAAGCCTGTTCGCGAGCACCTGTTGCTATGACAACAAGTCTAGGATGAGCTTCGAAGAACCAAACAATCAAAGATCAGACCAAACCCTGAACCCTCAGATCCAGACTCGAAGAACGGCCTCGTGATGCTGCCGTACATTTAACAAAGCCATTACTTATTGCAGTGGGTGAAAGCGACCGTTTTAATCATCCAGACAGGCAAAAAATATTTAAAGAGATTCATTATCCCACGGTGATTTTATTTATTATACAGTATAATGTAAAAAAAATGATGTTTATATTTTCATGTCTGGTCAATAAACTGTTTGTTATACATCACCTCCAAGATGCCAAAAACAAATGAGAGCAAATAATAAAGGATAAAGATTTTATTCAATTCATATTCAAATGCATCCTGAGAAAACAGATCTTCAGTTCTTAGTAATAATGTTAATTGAACTCAGTCACACAAAAAAAGTAATAAGGCACGAAAAGAAGTTTTACCAAACACGTGACAAAGTCACTTTCAGACATCTGCTGATTCAAATCAGTTTGATAAATTTGTAGAAAACCAACCCAAACTCCCACATCATAGGTCCTAAAAGAAATACAAATGATTTAATTATATTCCATTTCGACAGAGAATTTTAATCTTCCAAAGTTTGCAGAAAGTAAATTGTCATTTGAGTGTCAATCAACTTCTGCTGCTCTGGACCCAAGATTAGGAAAGAAAGGAAATACTGATGGACAGGAAATACTTAGTGCTCTATTTAAAAAGTGAGGCGTCACTCTCTAGAAGAACAAGCAGCTTGACCAATCGACAAGCTCAATGCTGTTCTGCAATTGGTCATAAATTATATAATAAATATCTGCTAATGCAAATAAATACAATAATGCTTCCCCACCTCCTGAGAAAAAAAAAATGATATATATATAGACCAACGATTGATTAAAGAGAAAATCATGAGAAAAACTCCAGAGGTCAGGCCCATGGGTCAAAGGTCATATGACCATATAAAAGCTAGAAATATTTTCACTGTAATCACACTCACTCTATTTAGTGTTTGCTTGAGTTAATCAGATCTAAAGGCTCTTGCTGCGCTGTGTGCGTGTGTGTTTGTTAGTGTGCACGTGTGTGTGTTTGTTAGTGTGCGCGTGTGTGTGCGTGTGTGTGCGTGCGTGCGTGTGCGCACACACACACACAAACACGCACGCACGCACACACGCGCACACACACAAACACGCACACACACAAACACGCACGCACGCACACACACAAACACGCACGCACGCACACACACAAACACGCACGCACACACACAAACACGCACGCACGCACACATGCACACACACACACGCATGCACGCACACACACACGCGCCGTTAAAGAGACTGATTGTTTGATTTGATCCTTGAGCTGATAAAGGAAAGCGGTCACATCTTCAGCTCTCTGCGGTCGAAGGGAAGCGTCAGTGTGGCTTCTGCGTGTCGAGTCTGATCCAGTGCAGGCCGTGTCGAGCGTATCGAACTAAAGCGCTCGTGGAGGAGGTCAGACTCAGAGGACCGACGGCTGAATCCAGCTCTCGCAGCAAACCTGCAACACACACACCACTGCACTCATTAAAACACCACAACAATCCTCACACACACACGTCTGACTCTACACTTTATAAAAGACCTACATACATCATCTTAATCTGCACACACCCAACCACAATTAATATGTGATCCAACACATAAAGTTGAACACTATTAATGCAGCATTCATTTAGTCTTCTGTAGCTCTGCTGAAGTCTGTTCTTCAGATCATATGGTTAATGCCCACAAACCAGATCCAGAATAAAACTGATCATTTTAATACTTACTTGCCATGAAAATGAAAATAAACTTGGAAAAAAGGGGAAAAGATTGAAAGAGCGTATTTTAATGGACTGATGGCACTACTGAACCTAACCCTAAATGAGGAAAGAGACGTTCAGCACGCAGCTGTGACCTCTGACCCCTTCTCACCGCTGCCTCGGAGAGCGATCTGGTCCGCCTGCTCCCAGATGTGGTGAGCGTTCAGGAGGAGCGTGGTGATGCTGACGTATGCTGCTGCCACCTGCTGGACCGGCTGAGGAATGAGCAGCGAGCCGCTCCTGAGGAGACAGACACAGCGGTGAGGAGAAGACCCATGGGACAGACCCGAACCCTAACCCTAACTCACCTCGACACGGAGGGAGACGCAGACCACGACGAGCTCTGCAAACAAACAGAAAGAGTGTGAGGCAGACATCAGACGTCTGAATAAACTACAGGAGACGGAGGAGCACGCACTCTGAAATGATCGGTGAGCATCCGTGAGTGTCTGAGCGCTGGCTCTCGTCTGGAGCGGAACATGGCCATCTGCAGCAGAGACTGGCACCGCATGCTGCACACACACACACACACACACACACACACACACGTGTCACTCGTGTTCAGACCCAGCTCTCCGTCTCTGCTGGGTCAGTGCTCACCACAGGACGCAGAAATCCCTCTCGTGAGCGCTGGCCGCCGGATCCGTGTAGTTCTTCAGCTTCAGAATGAACCTGGACACACCACAGCATCACTACTAGAGATGAACCATATTATCAGTGTCTCAGTATCATCCTGGTCACATGACGATGTGAATCGATAGGTCTTTCGAACAAAAAGTTTAGGTTTTTATTTTATACATTTGTTTTTAGTCCATTGTGGTGTGGCACAGTGTCTGTCAAACTCAAAGCTTCATCTGTTTCTCTGCGTGTTGTAAAGTCAAACACACACTTGGTTCAGTTTTCTGCGTCTCAGTATCATCGATGCATGGCAATATTTTTTACCAGGATTTTGGAATATATAAAGAAATGTATAAATGGAATATATAAAGGAAAATAAAAATTTAGTTGCTTCACCTTTCCTTTCATCTTTGTTTGTTTGAATTTAAGTTGTTTTGTTGAATTAAAGACAAGAAAAAAGTTGATAAAAAAAGAAAAAAGAAAAAGAGCATGGGTTGGAGCTCTTGAAACTCTCAAAATGCATTAGATAGAATGGTTTAACGTTATAATTATGTACAACATTTAGATTTCTTTTTTCTCTATTGTGGATAATCACATCAGTCTCTGGGCATCAGCCGAGTCTCACCTGATCAGCTCCAGCGTCTCGGAGAACATGGTGTACGCAGATTTGGGCGTCTGCGGCTCCGTCTCCATGGCCAGGCCACTCTCTGTGAACGACAGCGCAGCCTCCAGATAGCGCAGCGCTTTAGCCATCTTATCCGTCTGAGGAGCAGAGAAACACAGTCAGATCGAGCGTGGAGCTCACCACACAGCAGACTCAACAGAAGGGGTTTATAAACACCGTAGCATCTGCTTTGTGCTTCAGCTTTTTGGCTTCCTTCAAATGATCTTCCACTGAGAGTTTCCTGGGAACCAGAGGTCAGAGGTCAATCACAGAAACACTATGCACATGGCAAGTAACAAAGCCTAAAAGACACCTGTTTATTGTGTTTAAGGTGACATTCATCAGGAGGTTTCACAGATGATGTCAGTGAAACTGTAAATAAAGCCGTGCCGCACCTGCGATCAGGAAGCAGCGCACGAGCTTCGGCTGCAGGAGGTTTCTCCAGGAGATCCTTGTGGCTCTCGCCCCTTTTCTGAGAAATTAAAACACTTCCTTACATCAGAACAGTAATCCCAAGAGAAATGTGAAGTGAGGATGTCTGCAGTACCTTCCCATGAGTCTCTGCTTTCTTCTTCCGGCCGTCAGGAGCCGCGGCTGGCTCTCTGTCCTGAGGAAGACCTGAGCTGTGTTTCACACTCTTCTTCTTCTTCTTCTTCATCATCTTGTTGCTGTTCTCGACGGCTCTGAAGGAAACATGAAGAGTGTTCAGACGCCGTCTGTCAGACAGAGACTCTCAGGTACTTTCCGTTCCTCATCAGAGAAGCACCGGCGCTTACGTCACAGTAATGAACCTCACGAGACATGACACAAACACACACCAAACATTAGTACAGTCAGAAACACTGAAACGGTCAAGAACGCATTGGCTTCAGTTGGTGGATCATGTCGAGACGCTTCAGGGGATGCACGACTGATTTCTGCTAGTCTTTCTTACTCGACTACTCGTTGTTCAGGCTACTGTAAATGAAAAGATATAGTTCTTATCAATAAATGCTTATTAATTCATATCCTAATTACATATGTAAATAATAAAAATAAAAAAACTCATAATTATGATATTATACGTTACATTTTCATGTAACAGCCAGTATTTGTATCTGTATTTGCATCTGTTACAATTACTAAATGATTTGTATCTGCATTCGGGTAGAACATCGTACATTTTTATTTTCATAGTTATCACCATTAAACTAAAATAATTATTAATTTCTAAAAATATATTTATCATGCAAGCAGAGAGATGTCATGACAAACGTTTAGTGATCATTTGAACAAGACTGAATCGATTCAATGCACACATTTTCACAACGCAGAACTAGTGAGTCTTTTTGTGAACTTCACTAAACAAATGTGTGTGTGTCAGGCAAACCAGCTGAATATAAAGATGTAGATAGAAAATGTATCCGTATCCAAGTTGATTATTAGTCTATTCTTGAGAGAGAACTGGTTTGGTTTGTGAGAGACTGAGACGCAGCGCTGCTGTTTGATTGGTGAGCGCGCTGTGCTTGTTCCATTCATGAGTATCATATCGTAACCTAAGCTTTAAATCATTGCCTTTTAAACATGTACACATAATATAATGTGTATGATGTATTATAGGTGATATTACTCTTGTCAAGCTCTGATTTGTGAGAGATGCACAGAGAGGCAACAGCAATGCTGTGTTTGATTTGCGCTCTTTTCATTCATTAAGCTTGCATTCGTGCACCTCAAACATTTGAGCAGAATTATTCCTTGTCAGTTTCTGAAGACATTATCCTTGCCTTTCCAAATTAAGTATTCTGCTTCGGGCACACCCCTAATTATTACATTACATATTTGAATTTTACATGCAACATAGATAAAGTGATAGAAAGTAACAGTTACACAAAGTATTGTAATCCTAAAATTCAAGTGTACTTGCAGTCTCTGTGCATGCGTTAGGGTTGAAGCATGCTCGAGTAGTGTTCCCGACAGCGCAGACTAGTGGATGAAGTACTCGATCACTCGACTAGTCTACACAAGCCCTAATACAGCTGTAGTTTTCAAAAGCGTCACAGAACCCCAGACATCCCATCACCATCATCATTATTATAACTTTCATAATACATTTCTATTAATATGGAAAAAAGTCTTGAGTGATCCCGGTTTGAATTCATTTTGGAGAGTATGTATGGCTCTGATTGGCTGTGTGTTTCTCTGACTCACTCTGATTGGTGGAGGTTCTGCTGAGAGGAAGATGAACGTTTTCTCTCTTTGTCCAGTTTCTGTTTCTTCCCTGAAGACTTTTCATCCCTCTCCATCTGCAAACACACACACAACAAAATATGTCACACACAATAAAATGAGTGAACCTCAGATTCTGAGAGAATGTCTGTAATGGTTGACACTGCAGCAGTAGTGAGTCAGGGTCAGGGGTCAGGGGTCAGGGGTCAGCTGTGCTCACCGCTCTCTTGCGTCTCGACACGCTGCTGTTCTCGGTGTGAGGCGGAGATGCTTTGGGCTCCCGAGGGATCCTGGAGAGCAGGTTCAGCTGGATCTTCACCAGCAGCGGTGGATGTGTTTGTCTGCTGATGTTGTTGTTGTCTGCTGGTTTTCTCTTCTGGTCTGTGTGATGTGCTGTATTCTTTCTCTTGTGTTTGGGTCTGTGTGTGGATGTACTCTCTAATAGTGGATCCTCACACATGATCGTGCTCCCCACAGTCTGTCTGAGATCGGACACTTTGCCGCTGTCAGCTGGGTCACTATGGCAAGTCTGTGACCCTGGAGCCTCAGTCCTTTCAGAGGAATCATGGGAGTTGGGCCTGATGGCGTCACATGGGCTCCTAGGGTTCTGCTGGTGACCCTTCCTTTCTAACCACCATCCTAAGTCCCAGTCAATCTCTTTCTGTGGCTAAACACACACACATTATTAGGATGGCAAGAAAGTGAAGATGAATGTGC
>NC_068416.1:29366793-29421793 GCF_023724105.1 Carassius gibelio | reverse complement strand
CGTTCACACTCACACACACATGGTTACATGGTCACACTCACGGTCACACTCGTGATAACACTCACACACATGGTCACACTCACACACTCATGGTTACATGGTCACACTCTCTCACACACACACACACACACACTCACTCGTGGTCACACTCGGACACACGGTCACACTCACAAATGTGGTCACACACACACACACCCGGTCACACTCCTACACACACGCTCACACTCACACTCACACACACATGGTTACATGGTCACAGTCACACACAGTCACACTCACACAGTCACACACTCACACTCAGTCACACACTCACACAGTCACACTCACACTCAGTCACACTCACACACTCACACACACACACAGTCACACACACACACACACAGTCACACACATTCACACATGGTTACATGGTCACACACACAGTCACACACATTCACACATGGTTACATGGTCACACACACAGTCACACTCACACACAGTCACACACACACACACACACACACAGTCACACATGGTTACATGGTCACACACACAGTCACACACATTCACACATGGTTACATGGTCACACACACAGTCACACTCACACACAGTCACACTCACACACACACGGTTACATGGTCACACACGCAGTCACACTCATACAGTCACACTCACACACACACGGTTACATGGTCACACACACAGTCACACTCATACAGTCACACTCACACACAGTCACACTCACACACACACACGGTTACATGGTCACACACACAGTCACACTCATACAGTCACACTCACACACACACGGTTACATGGTCACACACACAGTCACACTCATACAGTCACACTCACACACAGTCACACTCACACACACACGGTTACATGGTCACACACACAGTCACACTCATACAGTCACACTCACACACACACGGTTACATGGTCACACACACAGTCACACTCATACAGTCACACTCACACACAGTCACACTCACACACACACGGTTACATGGTCACACACACAGTCACACTCATACAGTCACACTCACACACACACGGTTACATGGTCACACACACAGTCACACTCATACAGTCACACTCACACACAGTCACACTCACACACAGTCACACTCACACACAGTCACACTCACAGTCACACTCACACACACATGGTTACATGGTCACACACACACAGTCACACACACACACACACACTCGGTCACACACTCAGTCACACACACACACTCGGTCACACTCACACACACACACACGGTCACATGGTCACACTCACACACAGTTACACTCACACTCAGTCACACACAGTCACACTCACACACTCAGTCACACTCACACACACATGGTTACATGGTCACACACACAGTCACACTCACACACAGTCACACTCACACACACATGGTTACATGGTCACACACACACACAGTCACACACACACACACACACTCGGTCACACACTCAGTCACACACACACATGGTTACATGGTCACACACACAGTCACACTCAGTCACACTCACACACACTCACACTCACACACAGTCACACACACACACACTCGGTCATACACTCAGTCACACACACACACACACACACACACGGTTACATGGTCACACACACAGTCACACTCAGTCACACTCACACACACTCACACTCACACACAGTCACACACACACACTCGGTCATACACTCAGTCACACACACACACATACACACACGGTTACATGGTCACACACACAGTCACACTCACACACACACACACACACTCGGTCACACTCACACTCGGTCACACTCACACAGTCACACACACACACACATGGTTACTTGTGTGTCAATTATTCCACTTATTCCAAAATAACCACGCCTCAAGACATCGATCAGATAATATATTTAAAGGAATCCATCAGGTTTTTGTTCATAAATGGCTATTGTGAGTAGGAATATTTCTCCTTCATCTCATCCAACGCCTCTTATGCAGATTCCAAAATGTCATTTTAAAGCTGGTAATGGAGGCTTGAACTGTTGATAGCATTCTAATGCAGTTATTAATGAAGTTATTAGAAAGAGAGCGAGACGAGAGAGAGAGAGAGAGAGAGAGAGAGACAGAGAGTGAGACAAGAGAGAGAGAGAGAGATAAAGAGAGAGAGAGAGAGAGAGAGAGAGAGAGAGAGAGAGTGTGATTTAGGCTTATGTTAGCTCTGTGCATCCCTCAACAGTGTTCTGCAGCAGCGTCTTTACACAGTGCTGTTATTACCTCACTAGTCAGAGATGTCATGTGTATTTACTTCCGGAAAATGTCTGTCATGTTGATTTTGTTAATCCTGTGTGCTGTACAGGTACTGTATGTTAATTTCTGTTATTACAGTTTTACTATGCGAATTGATATTTAACTGTAATGCAGTCAGGAGAGCTGCCTGGATCTACGTTCGCCATGCGTTTCCCTTAAAATAATTTCCCACCTCAGACCGTTCATCAGCCAATGAGATTCAAGCATTCAACCCCCGTAGTATAAACACCTTATACGGCTTGTTGAAGAGAGGAGCGATTCCATCATACTGCGTCTCCTCCAGCTGCACCTCCTGACTCCGTCTCTCCTTCTCCATCCGCCGCAACATGTTACGATCCTCCATCTGCACACTGCATGGACACACACACACACACACACACAGAGAGAGAGAGATGAGTCAGGGGATGACCAGTAAATACAAACCTAAAATCAACTTGTTTACATTAAAACGCAACATTTACACTCGTGTGCCACACCTGGGGATTGTTTCATAAAACTAGTTTACTAAATAAACCAGTATTTTTTCATTCAGTCTGACTTATTGTTACTTGATTTGGTTTCAGAAAGCAAATTCACCATAGAGCTCAAGTTTATGCTGTAAACTAGCCTGATCCTAACTCTCAGGTGAAGCTGAACACATTGATATCAACACTGCATTCTCACATACAACCATTTCACTTTATTATCAGTCCAAAAATAAAAGTATACAGGAAATGCAATTTAATCATAATATATGTATATATATATATATATATAAAGGCTACAACCAACTGTAATGTATTGTGCCCAAAATGTAATGAACTTTAAGATATATGAACACAGTTTCTACAGTTGTGCATTCAGTTGATCAGCAGTTTCTAGCCACGCAGCCTTTCTCTCGGGTTTTATGGTTATTAGTAAAACATTAAAACATTACAATATAAAATTGTTTTTTAAAGGTCACGCTTTTTGTGTTTTTTTTAAGCTTTGATTGTGTGTACAGTGTGCAATATAACATGTGTTCATGTTTCGTGTGTAAAATCACAATTCACACAATTCACCTCTCTTTATACCGTTGTTTTCACTGTCATAAAAACGGGCTGATGACTTCCTTGTTCTATAAAGTCCCTCCTTCAGAAATACGTAACGAGTTCTGATTGGGCCAGCGGTTCCTGTGTTGTGATTCGACAGCAGGGGAGCACGTGCTGCCCTCCTGGAAATGTGATTGGACTAGTTTTGAGAAGCAAGTGGTCAGGAGCATGTCCTGGAGATGTGCTTATAATCACAGGAGCGTTTTTACTGACGAGATGCGCGTGAAAATCGCATTTGTTTTTTTGCACAGCCCTAACATCTAGTTAACAAAGCTAGCAGCGTTGCCCTTTGTGTAATAAGTTACAGGAACTGTTAAACACACCGACTTAATAAAATACACTTACTAGTTGTGGTCCATAAACAAAGCCTTCTCCAGACAAAGAGGGAACTGCTCCATCTTTCAGGAATAATCTTTGTGTGAATCCGGCATTAAACTGATTGAGATTGAGGAAGCTGTCCTCAGCAAAATGTGCTGCACATAGTTTTACATGTGGATTATCATTTTCGGGAACCTAGTTAAACATAAATTGTAACCATTAATCTCCAAGTACAGCGTTCCTGGGAAGCCCAAACAAGGATGATTGGACTCCGAGATGAAAATAACAGCGTTTCAACGACATGTCGAACACAAACACAGCTTTTCCTCTTCTCCGTCAGAGCGCAACAAGACCACGCCCCCCTTTTTGTGAATTCATGTGGGCGGAGGTTAGTCAAAAAACTGTTTTAGGGACATCATTACTGCAGGAACTTGAGGGGTGTAGTCCAAACGGGTCGTTTTTTGTAGGTGAACTCTGTTATTTAAAATATCTCACTTGACATTGAACTTTGAGCTTTAGAATTTTACAGAAATTATTTATACTCTAGCAACAACATTACATTTTAACCGATAAGAAGCTTTTGAGCTAATAATTAGGGCTGTATTAGCCAGCTTTATTTTGATTTACAGATACTGTTATGTAAAAAATAAAATTTTATGAAGGATTAAAATTATACGTCACATTTAATGTCCAACAAATATTTTAGCAGAGTGTATATTTTACTAAGAAGTTTTAGTAAAATGGATATATTTGCATTACTTTTTTTTACATTTACATATGAAAAATATAGATGACGTGTCAGTTATGCCCTGAGGAAAACACAACGTCTCAAATGCATTAAACATCACAAATATATTCACTGCTTGGATCGATCTGATCCATGATCCACCTTGACTCACTGAACATGTTTATTAAATTGTTTATGAAACCGCTTGTTTATGAAACCGACTTAAATCACGATTTCCTTAGCGTTTTTTATGGAACAGCCCCCTGATCTGAGTGTGTGATCATGATGAAGGGAAATAAAAGCACAAAGAGGCTCTTATGTTCTGAAGGGTGTGTTCTGCGTGTCTCAGGTGTGTGTCCAGAGGGGAAAGTGTGTAAGGAACATCTGCTCTCAGTTAAGACTCTCGCTCACGCTCACACACACACACACACACATCTGTGCAAACCACCTGCTCATCATGTCTGTCATGTAACAATTATTAGCACTATTGTAGCTATTTATGATGAAAAAAAAATGAATAGAAAAATAGAAAAGATTATAAGAAAAAAAATCTGATACACACACAGTTTAGTCTCTGTATTAATGCTCATGTATTAATAACTACATTCAATCCATAATAACCCATAATTCATATTTCAAGGTTCTTCCTCACCTTCACTCGCCCATGATATAAACCAGAATCATACAATATAAACAGACATACTGTGTTTGTGTTGATGAGACACACAGCAGATACAGTCACACTCATCTCACACTAAAGTGATTATCAGCATTCACTGAAGGTCAGAGGTCACCACAGCAGTGACCAACACAAACACCTGCAGTGACTGGACGCATATTAGACGTGTGTTTTCTGTTCTCTGTGAGTGTGTGTGTGTGTGTGTGTCAGATTCAGATGAATGAATGTGTTTTTCCGGCCTAAAACTATTTGAAACACTCACACACTGATATAATGATCTTACATCGCGCGCACACACACACACACACAAAACAGACACAAAAGAACATACACACACTAATAATAAGTTTGACAACAATCATTAATTAATTTATATCATATCATATGACTCAAGAAAACACTCGCGTCTTTACGTTAGTATTTACACATGACGTCACTGTACTTTTATTTAGTTTATAATATTCATGTAATCATTTTTGATTCAGTCAGTTCAATTCTAAAACTTTCAATCGGTTTTATGAGTTATATTAGTCGGTGTCTCGTGTGTCAGTGCGGAAGTAGTGTGTGTTTACAGACTTTAAGTGGTTAACGTTACTTGTGTTTTATTTCCTCATTTAGAGATGTTTTTCCAGAGTGTTCTTACCTGCTCCTTCCGCTCATTCTCGGTCTGCACTGTCCGCGGTGTGGCGTCGGCTGTCGGTCGCTCATGACGACACAATCCGCCGATTTATCACATTTCTTCAAATCTAGAAAATCAACGCTGATTTCCAGAAATCACAGTTCGACTGAAGCGAGCTCTCGAGCAGAACGGAGCTCCGCGGACGCGTCCACTCCTGAGGCGGTGACCCGGTTCTACAAGCTTCAGATCAGTGGGTCAAACACACACGATCTAACTCTATATTGAACAACAGGTTCTGTTTGCTCACGAGTTTATTAAGAATTTTAACAATTAAAGATTAATTCATATAATTATTCGTCAGGATATCATGAGGAAAAGCGGACACCCCCGCGCAGTATTATATGGTTCCGGCTCAACACTCCTTTTATGGGCATGTTCTTTCAGGAGCGCGCACGTCAACAATTACATCATCACGTTAGAGCAGTAATACTTTTTTTAAAGTAAATAGTAAAACAGAGATATTGTAAAAATACAGACACTGTTAGTAAACGCTTACAGTTTTAAGTAAAATGAAGGTTAAATAGCTAAATGAAACTGAATTTGATTGTCATTTTTAATTTTGTTTTTAACTGCCATGTAATTCAGTTGAAATAGTTATAGTCTGTTTTGTTTGCACAGTCAAGACTAATTGATAATGATAATGTAGCTCGGATTGCACTGCTAATCAAACTGAGACTGTTTTCAAAATAGTTCCCTCTCGATAATACAGTTTATTTTTCTCAGATTTCTGAAACACTTAAACTGCACGGCCATTGGTTCATGGAATTCTATAGAAACCTTATGCCTCATCCGGCCAGGCTGCTTCAGCACTGCACTCCATGGTGGTGCTCCAAGTGTACCAGGCACAGCTCCTCCGCACCATAGATGAAGTGGGGCAAACCCTGTCCACATTTAAGGACACGCTACTAAGACCACCACCCAGGCTATCGGGCATTCGAGGCCAGCTTGGTGGTGCTGGAACACCATCTGTGGCTGAATCGGACAGAGATCAAGGACGTGGATAAAACCGTCTTCCTCGACTCGCCTTTCTCCCCCGTTGATCTCTTCATCCCCACTATGGATGGGTTTGCTGAACGCTTCACTGCTGCACAAAAGTCGTCCCAGACTATGCAATGCTTTTTTCCCAAGTGCTTGTCTTCATCAAGTAAAGTCAAAAAAAATTGTATACATTTAGCAGATGTCAAGCGGTCAAGTCACCTTTATTTATATAGCACTTTAAACAATAAGATTTACTCAAAGCCACTGAACAACATTAATTAGAAAAACAGTGTGTCAATTGTGCAAAATGACAGTTTTAAAAAAAATAATTCAGCTTAAATAGTATCTGTGCAATGAAGTCAATGATATCGCTGTAGATGAAGTGACCCCAACTAAGCAAGCCAGAGGCGACAGCGGCAAGGAACCGAAACTCCATCGGTGACAGAATGGAGAAAAAAACCTTGGGAGAAACCAGGCTCAGTTGGGGGTCAGTTCTCCTCTGACCAGACGAAACCAGTAGTTCAATTCCAGGCTGCAGCAAAGTCAGATTGTGCAGAAGAATCATCTGTTTCCTGTGGTCTTGTCCTGGTGCTCCTCTGAGACAAGGTCTTTACAGGGGATCTGTATCTGGGCTCTAGTTGTCCTGGTCTCCGCTGTCTTTCAGGGATGTAGAGGTCCTTTCTAGGTGCTGATCCACCATCTGGTCTGGATACGTACTGGATCCGGGTGACTGCAGTGACCCTCTGATCTGGACACAGACTGGATCTGGTGGCCACGGTGACCTCGGAACAAGAGAGAAACAGACAAATATTAGCGTAGATGCCATTCTTCTAATGATGTAGCAAGTACATAGGGTGTTATGGGAAGTGTTTCCAGTTCGGGTTTACCTAATTAATGTTAACCTAATCATCTGTTTCCTGTGGTTTTAGATGGATCTTATAATCCTTTGTTAATAGAAGGATCTTAGTAAACATCTAAGATTCAAATTCTTAAATGCTTTTTAAATGTTTTTTAGTTATGGGACATCAGTTTGCACCAATTCTGTGGAATAACCCATAAAAGAAATCACACTTAGGGTTACACTGTTCTGAATATCAAGTATGAAACTGAATAAATCTACAGCGCAGAATGAATCTGATGATTGTGTGCTCAGTTCTGTTTGTACTTTCTGAGTGTACTGGACTAAACAAATGTGAAATGTGAGTGTGAGAGAGAGTTGAATTTTCAATAATTGTTATGATTTACTGTTGTTCATGCTATTGATTCGTTTGTTTGACAGATTTAATATCTACCTCAGTGATTTAAATTTAATATCAAAATAATCATATTAATATGAATTCACAGTAGACAGAGATTAGCATCCAGATTTTTATTAACAAAATATATATACATATGTATGCTGTTAAATAAACAGGACTACATGCTAATGATTTGATCAGTTCACTATTTAGAAAATGCTTAGTAAAACAGAAAGGCTACAAAGGCAAATTAAAATGAAATGTATGCTTCAAATTTAAAGCATATTAAACTGGAAATTCACATATTACTGAAACGTTCATTCAAACGAATTGAAATTGAAATGCAACATCCTAAATGTCATACCTCTAGCCTCTAAGAGTTTATCTGAATCTATATCTTTACCATTATGCTTTATAATGTTTATTGATTCATTCAGGAGTTGGTTAAACTTGTTTTATTCCTTATCAGGACCAGAAATGGTGGGCATTGTAAGCGGTTTCCCATGATGCCTGTGATCCGGACACAGAGCGGCAGGTGTGTCAGGTGTGTCAGGTGTGTCAGGTGCGGCGTGACGTCGAAGCGAAGGCCACAGTCGTCAGGAATGATGGACGGAGAGTCGTGGGACTGAACGGAGATCAGGTGAGTCGGAGAGTTGGTTTGAATTTGAATCGATTCTGTGTTCGGAACAGATTCAATGACTGATAGTAAAACAAAAACTTCATCCCATGTGCTGCATCTTCTGTGAATAAACCAGCAGAAGTCCCCCAACTCTCCTGCAGGAGCCGACAAAGATAAGAACGTGAATAAATCAATCTTCCACAGCAGCATGTTTATGCTCAGTAATGCTATACTACATGCTGTAACATGAGGCAATACTAGTAGACTCTCTCTCTCTCTCTCTCTCTCTCTCTCTCTCTCTCTCTCTATATATATATATATATATATATAAGTATATATTACTGATGCTCACTGAGGTCACAATTACTGAACTAAAATACCATATAATTTGCTTATAGTGTATAAACTGTACAATATTTTTGCTCCTTTAACACACGTAACACACACCGAGAGGAAGCGGCTCTTACCGGGCTGCGAGTCTTTAAAGCGGACCGTGAGTTTCTGCTGTCTGTCTGCGATCTGTCTGTAAGAGAGCGCTGTACAGCTCAACACACACTCAGACGGCATCTCAGCGTCCCTGGACATTTCAGTTACAATCTCGTCCTTGTCCAAACACTCCCAGCTGTTCTCCTGAGCAAACTCACAGAATATGAGAGAAAGCAGCAGTCCCCAGCGCAGCCAGGAGGATCCCACACAGGCCATGATGTTTCAGGAGGGGACGAGTTGTTCCTGTTTGCTTGTCTTCTCTCTCGAGTGTTGAAGGTCAGACGGCCGCAGGTCTGTGGAGTCTGTCTGAAGCCAGGAGGAACAGAGAGCTGTCGAGCCTCTGCACTCTTTACTGATTGCGCAACAGCCACACACACACACACCACAAACAGACCACACACACACACACACACACACACACACACACACGCACCACACACAGCCACACACACACACACACACACACACACACACACACACGCACCACACACAGCCACACACACACACACACACACACACACACACACACACACACACACACACACACGACACACGCACCACACACAGCCACACACACACACACCACATACAGACCACACACACACACACACACACACACACACGCACACACACACACACCACATACAGACCACACACACACACACACACACCACACACCACACACACACACACACACACACACACGCACCACACACACACACACACACACACACACACACACACACACACACACACACACACACACACACACACACACACACACACACCACACACCACACACACACACACACACACACACACGCACCACACACAGCCACACACACACACACACCCACACCCACACACACACACACACACACACACACACGCACCACACACAGCCACACACACACACACACGCCCACACCCACACACACACACACACACACACACGCACCACACACACTTTCAAACAGTGTGTGCCAATAAACTCCCAAAATAAGCCACTCATTTCGGAAATGCACTGCAAGTAACCTGTGTCCATATTCACTGATAAATGAGCACAGAAGAAGTTCATATGAGTTCATTCTGATAAATCTTTTCAGCATGTGTTTTGTTACACACAGAAGCTGCCAGAAATAAACACACACAAACATTGGACGGATATTTTATGAAGTGAAGCGAAGACATCACATCTTTATGCCATGAAAGCTTTCTTTAATAAAACATTCTGCTGATACATTTGATTTAAAGTGTAAATCTTGTTAAATACTAGCTGAACATGCTTGGGAAAGTGTTAGTTTGCCATTCCTGGATTACATTAAATGGTTTTGATATTTTCTAATACAATGGCATGTAGCCTACAACATGGAAGTCGAGTTATGAAACATTAAATTATGTATAATACTGGGTTGAAAAATGTTTCCACATTGAAATTGAAATTATGCTGATTCATGGCCAGATGGTTTTTGGAAACAAACAATCAAAATGAACTTTGCTGGAATGTGCGTTCGATTCTTCAAGACCAGGCGTTTCTCAACACGCAGATCACATTATTGCTAACGATCACGCCTGACACCACGTTAGAGGAATAACTGACATTAGAATTTGATTTAAAGGAAGGTGATTTTGATGTAATACTTTGTTTGGTCCTCAGATTCACACAGGGATAGTTTTGGCAGAGCTGCTCGACAGCATTTTCTCAGGGAACATTCGCTGACCGCTGAAGCCGCAGCTCCATAAAAGCCTGAAGTTAAAAACAGATTTGGCCTTGAACTGATTTATAACAGAAGGTCCATTGTGCATTTCTGTGAAAGTCAAATAACATTTTTGTTATTTGATGAGAACATTTTTGCCTCTTCTGAGAACTTTACATGAGTCCTTTTTACTTACAGCCCACAAGAGTCTGAGAGTCTGACTCCCAACAGCAGCAAAAGTCAAAAGATGCTAAATAAGATTGCTTAGCTATAAACCTACGAAACCAAAAAGCTGTGCTTCTCTACTGCATTTCTGTGGCTCTGTGTCACCAGACCTGCGGGTCAGGAAGGCTTTCTAGGACGGGGTCATGACCTCTGGGTTCTGTGTTTCCTCTCCGGGGTCACAGCCGCACTCACGGATCAGACTCACCGAGGACAGAACCACACCGCTCCAGTCGTCCATGTAGACGAATGGGACGATGACGTGAGCGGTTGGCAGGCAGCACTGTGGGAAGACAAGTAAGAGTCTGAGCTCATCTGAAGCATTTCATCAGTCTGAGGCCAGTAAAGTTCAAGTTAAGCTTTATTATCAATCCGCTACATGTGTGTACATGCAGTGGAACGAAATACAGACATAAAACAGTTTAGTAAAACAGTATAAACCTATTGACTTGTTCGGCATCGGTGGGATCGATTGGTCAAATAACAAATAATACAAATGAACGTGCAGAGACCATGTTAGGTGCTTGATCTTTAGCTTTTGTGAAGATTTTTTTTTATTTTTGCTTGGTGCAGTGCCGAAAAGTTGCTGTGTGGCGTTCTGTACCTCTAATAAACAATCTGAAGATGTACACGACTGATAAACAGACGGACTAACACAGATAACACTGAGCGGGTAACACAGATAACACTGAGCGGGTAACACAGAGAGCACTGAGCGGGTAACACAGATAACACGGAGCGGGTAACACAGATAACACGGAGTGGGTAACACAGATAGCACTGAGCGGGTAACACAGATAGCACTGAGCGGGTAACACACACAGCACTGAGCGGGTAACACAGAGAGCACTGAGCGGGTAACACAGAGAGCACTGAGCGGGTAACACAGATAACACTGAGCGGGTAACACAGAGAGCACTGAGCGGGTAACAAAGAGAGCACTGAGCGGGTAACACACACAGCACTGAGCGGGTAACACAGAGAGCACTGAGCGGGTAACACACACAGCACTGAGCGGGTAACACAGAGAGCACTGAGCGGGTAACACAGATAACACTGAGCGGGTAACACAGATAGCACTGAGCGGGTAACACGGAGAGCACTGAGCGGGTAACACAGAGAGCACTGAGCGGGTAACACAGAGAGCATTGAGCGGGTAACACAGAGAGCACTGAGCGGGTAACACAGAGAGCACTGAGCGGGTAACACAGAGAGCACTGAGCGGGTAACACAGATAACACTGAGCGGGTAACACACATAGCACTGAGCGGGTAACACAGAGAGCACTGAGCGGGTAACACAGAGAGCACTGAGCGGGTAACACAGAGAGCACTGAACGGGTAACACAGATAACACTGAGTGGGTAACACAGAGAGCACTGAGCGGGTAACACAGAGAGCACTGAGCGGGTAACACAGAGAGCACTGAGCGGGTAACACAGAGAGCACTGAGCGGGTAACACAGATAACACTGAGTGGGTAACACAGAGAGCACTGAGCGGGTAACACAGAGAGCACTGAGCAGGTAACACAGATAACACAGAGCGGGTAACACAGATAACACTGAGCGGGTAACACACATAGCACTGAGCGGGTAACACAGATAACACTGAGCGGGTAACACACACAGCACTGAGCGGGTAACACAGAGAGCACTGAGCAGGTAACACAGATAACACTGAGCGGGTAACACAGATAACACTGAGCGGGTAACACAGATAACACAGAGCGGGTAAAACACATAGCACTGAGCGGGTAACACAGAGAGCACTGAGCGGGTAACACACATAGCACTGAGCGGGTAACACAGAGAGCACTGAGCGGGTAACACAGAGAGCACTGAGCGGGTAACACAGAGAGCACTGAGTGGGTAACACACATAGCACTGAGCGGGTAACACAGATAACACAGAGCGGGTAACACAGATAACACTTAGCGGGTAACACAGATAACACTGAGCGGGTAACACACATAGCACTGAGCGGGTAACACAGATAACACAGAGCGGGTAACACAGATAACAGAGCGGGTAACACAGATAGCACTGAGCGGGTAACACAGAGAGCACTGAGCGGGTAACACAGAGAGCACTGAGTGGGTAACACAGAGAGCACTGAGCGGGTAACACAGATAACACAGAGCGGGTAACACACATAGCACTGAGCGGGTAACACAGAGAGCACTGAGCGGGTAACACAGAGAGCACTGAGTGGGTAACACAGAGAGCACTGAGCGGGTAACACACATAGCACTGAGCGGGTAACACAGAGAGCACTGAGTGGGTAACACAGAGAGCACTGAGCGGGTAACACACATAGCACTGAGCGGGTAACACAGAGAGCACTGAGTGGGTAACACAGAGAGCACTGAGCGGGTAACACACATAGCACTGAGCGGGTAACACACACAGCACTGAGCGGATAACACAGAGAGCACTGAGCGGGTAACACAGAGAGCACTGAGCGGGTAACACACATAGCACTGAGCGGGTAACACACACAGCACTGAGCGGGTAACACACATAGCACTGAGCGGGTAACACACATAGCACTGAGCGGGTAACACACATAGCACTGAGCGGGTAACACAGAGAGCACTGAGCGGGTAACACACACAGCACTGAGCGGGTAACACACATAGCACTGAGCGGGTAACACACACAGCACTGAGCGGGTAACACACACAGCACTGAGCGGGTAACACACACAGCACTGAGCGGGTAACACACACAGCACTGAGCGGGTAACACACACAGCACTGAGCGGGTAACACACACAGCACTGAGCGGGTAACACACACAGCACTGAGCGGGTAACACACACAGCACTGAGCGGGTAACACAGAGAGCACTGAGCGGGTAACACAGAGAGCACTGAGCGGGTAACACAGAGAGCACTGAGCGGGTAACACACACAGCACTGAGCGGGTAACACAGAGAGCACTGAGCGGGTAACACAGAGAGCACTGAGCGGGTAACACAGAGAGCACTGAGCGGGTAACACAGATAACACTGAGCGGGTAACACAGAGAGCACTGAGCGGGTAACACAGAGAGCACTGAGCGGGTAACACACATAGCACTGAGCGGGTAACACAGAGAGCACTGAGCGGGTAACACACACAGCACTGAGCGGGTAACACACATAGCACTGAGCGGGTAACACAGAGAGCACTGAGCGGGTAACACAGAGAGCACTGAGCGGGTAACACACACAGCACTGAGCGGGTAACACAGAGAGCACTGAGCGGGTAACACACACAGCACTGAGCGGGTAACACACACAGCACTGAGCGGGTAACACACACAGCACTGAGCGGGTAACACAGAGAGCACTGAGCGGGTAACACACACAGCACTGAGCGGGTAACACACACAGCACTGAGCGGGTAACACAGAGAGCACTGAGCGGGTAACACACACAGCACTGAGCGGGTAACACAGAGAGCACTGAGCGGGTAACACAGAGAGCACTGAGCGGGTAACACAGAGAGCACTGAGCGGGTAACACAGAGAGCACTGAGCGGGTAACACAGATAACACTGAGCGGGTAACACAGAGAGCACTGAGCGGGTAACACAGAGAGCACTGAGCAGGTAACACAGATAACACAGAGCGGGTAACACAGATAACACTGAGCGGGTAACACACATAGCACTGAGCGGGTAACACAGATAACACTGAGCGGGTAACACACACAGCACTGAGCGGGTAACACAGAGAGCACTGAGCAGGTAACACAGATAACACTGAGCGGGTAACACAGATAACACTGAGCGGGTAACACAGATAACACTGAGCGGGTAACACAGATAACACAGAGCGGGTAAAACACATAGCACTGAGCGGGTAACACAGAGAGCACTGAGCGGGTAACACACATAGCACTGAGCGGGTAACACAGAGAGCACTGAGCGGGTAACACAGAGAGCACTGAGCGGGTAACACAGAGAGCACTGAGCGGGTAACACAGAGAGCACTGAGCGGGTAACACACATAGCACTGAGCGGGTAACACAGATAACACAGAGCGGGTAACACAGATAACACTTAGCGGGTAACACAGATAACACTGAGCGGGTAACACAGATAACACTGAGCGGGTAACACACATAGCACTGAGCGGGTAACACAGATAACACAGAGCGGGTAACACAGATAACACTGAGCGGGTAACACAGATAACAGAGCGGGTAACACAGATAGCACTGAGCGGGTAACACAGAGAGCACTGAGCGGGTAACACAGAGAGCACTGAGTGGGTAACACAGAGAGCACTGAGCGGGTAACACAGATAACACAGAGCGGGTAACACACATAGCACTGAGCGGGTAACACAGAGAGCACTGAGCGGGTAACACAGAGAGCACTGAGTGGGTAACACAGAGAGCACTGAGCGGGTAACACACATAGCACTGAGCGGGTAACACAGAGAGCACTGAGTGGGTAACACAGAGAGCACTGAGCGGGTAACACACATAGCACTGAGCGGGTAACACAGAGAGCACTGAGTGGGTAACACAGAGAGCACTGAGCGGGTAACACACATAGCACTGAGCGGGTAACACACACAGCACTGAGCGGATAACACAGAGAGCACTGAGCGGGTAACACAGAGAGCACTGAGCGGGTAACACACATAGCACTGAGCGGGTAACACAGAGAGCACTGAGCGGGTAACACAGAGAGCACTGAGCGGGTAACACACATAGCACTGAGCGGGTAACACACACAGCACTGAGCGGGTAACACACATAGCACTGAGCGGGTAACACACATAGCACTGAGCGGGTAACACACATAGCACTGAGCGGGTAACACACATAGCACTGAGCGGGTAACACAGAGAGCACTGAGCGGGTAACACACACAGCACTGAGCGGGTAACACACACAGCACTGAGCGGGTAACACACACAGCACTGAGCGGGTAACACACACAGCACTGAGCGGGTAACACACACAGCACTGAGCGGGTAACACACACAGCACTGAGGGGGTAACACAGAGAGCACTGAGCGGGTAACACACACAGCACTGAGCGGGTAACACAGAGAGCACTGAGCGGGTAACACAGAGAGCACTGAGCGGGTAACACAGAGAGCACTGAGCGGGTAACACACACAGCACTGAGCGGGTAACACAGAGAGCACTGAGCGGGTAACACAGAGAGCACTGAGCGGGTAACACAGAGAGCACTGAGCGGGTAACACAGATAACACTGAGCGGGTAACACAGAGAGCACTGAGCGGGTAACACAGAGAGCACTGAGCGGGTAACACACATAGCACTGAGCGGGTAACACAGAGAGCACTGAGCGGGTAACACACACAGCACTGAGCGGGTAACACACATAGCACTGAGCGGGTAACACAGAGAGCACTGAGCGGGTAACACAGAGAGCACTGAGCGGGTAACACACACAGCACTGAGCGGGTAACACAGAGAGCACTGAGCGGGTAACACACACAGCACTGAGCGGGTAACACACACAGCACTGAGCGGGTAACACAGAGAGCACTGAGCGGGTAACACACACAGCACTGAGCGGGTAACACACACAGCACTGAGCGGGTAACACACACAGCACTGAGCGGGTAACACAGAGAGCACTGAGCGGGTAACACACACAGCACTGAGCGGGTAACACAGAGAGCACTGAGCGGGTAACACAGATAACACTGAGCGGGTAACACAGAGAGCACTGAGCGGGTAACACACATAGCACTGAGCGGGTAACACAGAGAGCACTGAGCGGGTAACACAGATAACACTGAGCGGGTAACACAGAGAGCACTGAGCGGGTAACACAGAGAGCACTGAGCGGGTAACACACATAGCACTGAGCGGGTAACACAGAGAGCACTGAGCGGGTAACACAGAGAGCACTGAGCGGGTAACACACACAGCACTGAGCGGGTAACACACATAGCACTGAGCGAGTAACACAGAGAGCACTGAGCGGGTAACACAGATAACACTGAGCGGGTAACACAGAGAGCACTGAGCGGGTAACACACATAGCACTGAGCGGGTAACACACATAGCACTGAGCGGGTAACACAGAGAGCACTGAGCGGGTAACACAGAGAGCACTGAGCGGGTAACACAGAGAGCACTGAGCGGGTAACACAGAGAGCACTGAGCGGGTAACACACACAGCACTGAGCGGGTAACACAGAGAGCACTGAGCGGGTAACACAGAGAGCACTGAGCGGGTAACACAGAGAGCACTGAGCGGGTAACACACACAGCACTGAGCGGGTAACACAGATAACACTGAGCGGGTAACACAGAGAGCACTGAGCGGGTAACACAGAGAGCACTGAGCGGGTAACACACATAGCACTGAGCGGGTAACACAGAGAGCACTGAGCGGGTAACACACACAGCACTGAGCGGGTAACACAGAGAGCACTGAGCGGGTAACACAGAGAGGCTACACTCCTCAATCCTCTCTCCCTGCACGGATCACAGTATCGCTTCTTCTCATCAGAAGCAAATAAATATCACTCCCTGATATTTTGTGATGTCATAATCTATTAAAACATTTATTTTAGATTATTATACACAAGCCCTTATGAAAAGTAGCAATGGTATTACTATAGTAAAAGGCTAAAAAAGGCTTTTTTGTTGGGGGGGGGGGGGGGGGTTATTACCAGTTATAGCCTATGACCACAGTTTTACTACAAATACCATGGTTAAACTATGGTTAGTGTAGAAAAACATTTTTACCATGGTTTAACTAGTAACCAATAACCATGTTTTTTTGTATTTTATATATAAATCTTCATGTTTTACTTTAATTTTACGGCATATATTTGTGAAAATGATTAGTAATAGACCACAGAATAACGCTGCGCATTTCAAGGCACTTCAGTGGACCTTGATGTTTTGTCAATATTAAAAATCCTTTGTAATATATCAAAAATAAAGTACAACAGGCTTTTAATTCAATTAAGTTCAATTCAAGTTTATTTTGTATTCTCTTGCTTTTACTCAATTCTTTATCAATTTATTTAAATTAAGCAAAAGAAAACGTCAAATGTTTACTTTTCACAAGCCGTATCGTTCTCTTATATGCTTGTAGTAAGCGGTCTCTTGCTCCATTAGGTTACAGAAAATGTCAGGAAACAACACCTTTGTCCATTCTGTTGGGTCGTTTGTCCAGTCACAGATAACATACAGAAAGTCCGACCCAATACCGCTTAGTTTTTATACTTATGTTGCTCTGCCGAATGGCAGAAATGATTATATGTAAGCCATTCTGAGTCTACACCATACTTTTCCAATGATGGGGAAAGGACTGTTATCCCCCACCCGACTCCACCCACACAGCTATGACACGACACAGAACAAGTCAATACACAACTGACTTACTGACAGAGAATGTGTAAAGCATTTCTTAATAGAAAACAGATTGAATGAACATGATATAGAGGTAATTCACCTGCGCAGGTGCATCTGTGCTCTCAGAAGCGCAGGATCGGCACTTGACGAAGGTGATGCTCTCTGGATAAACCACCCAATGCTCCCAGCCCAGATCTGACACAAGAGAAGACATGCATGATGTATCGCGCTCATATACACTGTAGCCATAGGGTCTTTCATTTAAGCTGGTTTTAACACCAAAAATGTTGCAGCGTTGAGAACGTAGTAGGATGCATCTGATCGCTCACCTTTAATGAAGATCTGACAGGAATGTTTGCAGCAGCTTGAGTTTCTGGAGTCCTCGGGAAACGTTGCGTTACCTGCTAAATAGATGAGTGATCAGATTCACCATAAACCCGGGCTGATCTGGTCTACACCTGAGCTTGATCTCTGGGGTTCATGTACCTGGTGCTGATGTGAGGCTGCTTCTGAAACTGGCTTTCCACTGCTCACGTAAATGATGCATCTTCGACATGGACACACGAGGCTCCTGCTGGAGGTTTAGAGATTCCAGAAGGATTTTCCTGATTTCCAGGTCTCCCTTGCATCTGCAAAAAAATAAAAATAAAAAATAAAAATAAAAAATAAAACCCAGAGGGTAATCACACCTGCAGACCTCATGTGTGTGTGTGTGTGTGTGTGCCTGTCAAACGGCAGCCAAATGTTTCAAAGTGCAGTTGTGTGCTACCGGAGCCTCGCGTGTTTGTGCCGGCTCAGCATTTGACCCTGTAAAAGGACACCAGAGGAGAAGGGAGATGCCCTCATTTATACCTCCATAACTTTACATGTGTCTTTGCAGTCAACCTGTACACAAGTAAAAACTGAAGTAAAATCCAGAGCATTTAATATTTTAATGCCATGTCAGCATCTTAGGCTATTTTCATGGCAAAAAGCATTCAAAATTTTTATTAAAAAACCCAATAAAAACCAGCAAATAAACAAACTCCAGAGCAAGACAAGCTTTATGAAGATATCCAGCAATTCTCTTTGGGTCAGTCAAGCACAATCAGGCCCGCCAGGAGGATTTGAGTCTCAAATGGAAGAAGAGTATACTATTATAATGAGGTTGATTCAAATTTTGCCTCAAGCACTCAAATATTACCCTAAATTTCTACCAAATCTAAGACTTCAAGTAAATCTGGGTTCATAGACTGATCACAGTGAATGAGCTGTAACGATAGTTTCTACTAACAACAAATCTCCCTGAAACTCTCCCCAAAACCTCCTAATGAACAAAAGTGCAGGTGATTAAAACAGGATGCCCTGATCCATTCATCATGCTATTGTTCATCTTTAAATCATTGGCTCTTACCTGTTGGCTTTGACAGCAGATGCCTCAGGTGAAGGATGCAGAACAAACATCTCTCCGAGAGGACACCCGAACAAAACGGCGACGACACACAGCACCAGAGGCATGACTGCAGGAGAACACTCGAGTCTCGTGACAAAAGCTCTGGACTCTGGAAAGGAATGAATGGATGTTGTTTGAAGCGCCTGGGAAACAGGGATTTATCTACCCCGGCCGAGCTTGGCCTTGGAATACTTTGTACTGTTTTCATGTCGGGCAAACGGATGGTGCTGAAAAGGAGGTGGAGAATAAAGGTGGAACTGAGAAAAACACTATCACATGGTTACACACTAACAAAGATGATAAGCTCTAACCTGCGGGAGGACAGATGGAAAATATTAAAAAGATCAGAAAAAACAGCAGTGCGGCACAAATAAAGAAGCCATTCATGAAACGGTCTGCATCTGTGTGATACGTGAACGCGCCTAATTCCCAGGACAAGTGACCGTTATGACACTGGACACTGAACTTGCATCGGCTTATAGACTGAACTCTGTTTAGTGTGTAATGCAACAAAGTTTTAAAATCAAATATTAATTTGAGCTGCAAATGTGCCGTTCATCAGAATATCAAATATTAAAACATTAACTAGGGTCATTAACATATTGAGCAAGGTCATTGGTAAGCCACAGAGAACCCTGAACCAGGTGTATATTTCAAATTCTAAGACTTGATGGTTGCTCTGTCAATTCTTCGTCATCAGTTAGGAACCTAGGTGTGCTACTTGATCGCAATCTTTCCTTAGAAAGCCACGTTTCTAGCATTTGTAAAACTGCATTTTTCCATCTCAAAAATATATCTAAATTACGGCCTATGCTCTCAATGTCAAATGCAGAAATGTTAATCCATGCATTTATGACCTCAAGGTTAGATTATTGTAATGATTTATTGGGTGGTTGTTCTGCACACTAAGTAAACAAACTACAGCTAGTCCAAAATGCAGCAGCAAGAGTTCTTACTAGAACCAGGAAGTATGATCATATTAGCCCGGTCCTGTCCACACTGCACTGGCTCCCTATCAAACATCGTATAGATTTTAAAATATTGCTTATTACTTATAAAGCCCTGAATGGTTTAGCACCTCAGTATTTGAATGAGCTCCTTTTACATTATACTCCTCTACGTCCGCTACGTTCTCAAAACTCAGGCAATTTGATAATACCTAGAATATCAAAATCAACTGCGGGCGGCAGATCCTTTTCCTATTTGGCGCCTAAACTCTGGAATAACCTACCTAACATTGTTCGGGAACAGATGATTCTTCTGCACAATCTGACTTTGCTGCAGTCTGGAATTGAACTACTGGTTTCGTCTGGTCAGAGGAGAACTGACCCCAACTGAGCCTGGTTTCTCCCAAGGTTTTTTTCTCCATTCTGTCACCGATGGAGTTTCGGTTCCTTGCCGCTGTCGCCTCTGGCTTGCTTAGTTGGGGTCACTTCATCTACAGCGATATCATTGACTTGATTGCAAATAAATGCACAGACACTATTTAGCTGAACAGAGATGACATCACTGAATTCAATGATGAACTGCCTTTAACTATCATTTTGCATTATTGACACACTGTTTTCCTAATGAATGTTGTTCAGTTGCTTTGACGCAATGTATTTTGTTTAAAGCTCTATATAAATAAAGGTGACTTGTTGATAAACAGCTTTATAGAAAATGTAAGTTTCTACGTTAAATTTAGTAGTAGCTTATCAGTGGTGACCATCAAGTTAAGGCAAGCATGATTTCACCAAGTACAACACATTCCTGGATCAACATCCTTGTTTATCCTGGAACAACATTCCAATAAACTAATCAGAATTGAGATATAACTTTTCAGGAAATATTTGTTTTAGGCTTACAACCTGAGTTAGGTGCTTCTACGCCTTTGTAATTCAGCTATCATTTCCCTCAGATTTTAGGAATAAATTATGGGTAGGGTTAGGTTTTTGGATACAGAGATTGGGTTAATGCTTCAAGTTCATGCCCATATCAAACAGACAGTAAACACTATTAACAGCAATTATTATATGTTGCGATAAAATTTATAGCAGAATTTGGCAGTTATGTATGTTGTTTCAGGGTTGGCATTATATCTTCTCAGGTGTTCTGGGTCCAGACGGGAGCTTGTGTAAATCCTAGTTACCACGGGATGAAGATCCCAGCAGAAACAGAGAAACACATAGAGACATCATTAGCAGAGCTGCTGATCCACCCAAACTATGTAAAAAAATAATGTGTTCAACACAAGCAAAAGAATGTTAATGTGCATTTGATCAGGTATAACTGAAGTACAGGGTTATGAGAAACATGAGATGTGAATGCTTGGCCAAAGAGATGTGTCTTTAATCTAGATTTAAGCAGAGAGAGTGTGTCTGAACCAGAATGGTACTGCCAAAAGTCCAGTGTTTTGTGACCTTAGGGAGCGTGATGGGTTGTAGCGTGGTAGAAGGCTAGTTAGGTACGCTGGAGCTAAACCATTTAGGGCCTTATAGGTAAGTAATGATAATTTGTAACTGATACAGAACTTAATAGGTAGCCAGTGCAGAGACTGTAAAATTGGGGTAATATGATCATATTTTCTTGACCTGGTAAGGACTCTAGCTGCTGCATTTTGGACGACCTGTAGCTTGTTTATTGACGAAGCAGGACAACCACCTAGAAGTGCATTACAATAGTCCAGTCTAGAGGTCATGAATGCATGAACTGCATCAGAAACAGATAACGTTCCATAGCTTGGCAATGTTAGATGGGGCAATACTGTTTTGTAAAATGGGAAATATGGTTTCAAAAGACAAGTTTCCCAGATTTTTGACTGTAGAGGAAGTAACAGTACATCCATCTTGTTGCAAATTGTAATCCAAGAGATTCTGTGTACTGTTTTTTGGTCCAATAAGTAATATCTCTGTCTTATCCAAATTTAATAGGAGAAAATTATTGGTCATCCAGTCTTTTTCCATTTTTAACACACAGCTTAAAATGGAAACTGATACCGCATTTTCTAATAATATTACCAAGGGACAACATGTATATTAAAAATAGCAGAGGGCCAAGGACAGATCCTTGTGGTACTCCATACTTATTTAACTGAGATGATTCCCTGATTAAATAGACAATGTGATAATGCAAGTTGTCATTTGTAATTTTAACAAGTTCAGTTTCCGTGCTGTGATGAAATTCTTCATAGATATCATTTTTGCAGGAAGGAGCACAATTGAGAAGACTGAAGATTTGAATTGTGTCTGCAATTTGACATTTCACTAGGATCTAGTTGTTGTTTCTTAATTAGAGGCATAATAACAAGTTGTGTTAGGAAGTTGTGTGGCCTACTGGATAGAGAGTTGGAATTGTAACCTGAAAGTATATTTTATGATATTTATTTGACTCCACAGTTCATTTCTCATGAGAAATACAAAGCTGGACATTGTTGTAACATCTGTAGTTTCTCTTCTGACCTCAGATGAACCGAATCAAAGCAGCGCTGGCCATGTTTGTCCTTGAGTCCATTGCGCTGTAACTCCCTTGCGTCAGGAGGAATTCCAACACCTGCGTGTGAACAGCAATCTAAAGAAAGAAACATCAGTTTATCTGCCATTCTGAGGAATCGGTGCCATTTGAGAACAACTTGTAATATTATTTCATTCACTGCAAACCTGTCAAAAAATATATAGTTTTCTGGTGTAACCCTAACCGTATTCACCTGTTAATCAAAAACTATACATTTTTTACCCCTATTCTGAAGATGTGCCATATTATTTAAGTCCCATCACACTAGATTTATGTTTTTTAATGACAAACATAAAAAGCAAATTCATGTGGCTGTGTTAGGCATTCTGTGAGTTGGACGTTGGCTCTGAACAGTGGAGTGACAGGCTCAAACACACGGAGGCCTCTAGCAGCTCTTTATCTCCTGTTCTCAGTTGGAACCAAACTGCAGTATTGAAGTGAATCCATTCTGAAGGCTCAGGAAACCTTTGCAGGTGTTTTAGTTGATTAGCTGATTGGCATGTCACCATATTCTAATTTATTGAGATTTGTGGGTTCTTGTTAAATGTGAGCCAAAATCATCACAATTAAAAGAACCAAAGGCTTAAACTCCTTTAATCTGTGTGCATTTAATTTATTTAATACACAAGTTTAACAATTTGAGTTGAATTACTGAAATAAATGAACTTTCCCACGACATTCAAATCTTTTTTGAGATGCACCTGTAATTGTTCAAAAGTAAAATTCAGATTAGTAGCATCAGAAACATGAATTAATTCATAGGTGTACTTACAGTTGACTAACGGACATGGGATACAGAGTCACAAAATCAAACCAACTGCAGCTGAAACATGAAATCGAGGTGTGTAAGAGATGATTCAGCTGATGACTGAGAGAAACACAGCTCACATTGCTCTGTGTCTGTCTTTGTCTCTGTTGTGTCTGTCAGGAAACATCTCAGTTCCAGGCAATTCCTCCTCATGTAGTTTAAAGGATTTTTAGGCTGCATTAATAAGGTTAAACCGGAACCGGGAACACTTCCCATAACAGCCGATGTACTTGCTACATCTTTAGAAGAATGGCATCTATGCTAATATTAGTCTGTTTAGCCCTCTGCATCGCAGATGATCCCACCCACCCGTCACACAGCTTCTTCAGTCTTCTGTCATCAGGACCAGCAGAAGGAAGGACAGCTTCATCCATCAGGCTGTCAGGAAGCTGAACTCCCTCCAGACCTCGCCCCCTCCCCTGTTTTTCCACACACCACTGAACTCTGAATCCCCTCCCCTCTTTTGCACCCCCCCAGCTCCCACATCCCCAGGTCCTTCAACTCCCCCTCCCACTAACTAACTGTGAGAAACTGAGAGAAATGCAATTTCAATTCTCTGTATGCATGTGCTGTACATGTGGAAGAATTGAGAATTAATCAGACTTGACTTGACTTGAAAGTCATACCATTATTGTCTCTGTGTAAACTACAAAAATGCTAATTCATGCATATATGAAGTACCAGGGTACGTTTTGACAATGTTGTCTTGATGAGTATAATTGTCTTAAAACACAAAGCAAATTGTTGTTAGGGTTAGGGAATACCTGATAATTTAGACCCATTGGCACAGGTGTATAAAATTAAATGTCTAGTCATGAAGTCTGCATTTACAAACATTTGTTAAAAATGTATATTTGTTCTGAAGAGCTCAGTGAATTGAAGCATGGTGCTGTGATAGAACGCCATCTTTGCAATAAGTCAGTGTGTGAAATTTCATCTCTGCTAGATATTCCACCTTCAGCTGTAAGTGATATTACTAGAAAGTGGAAGTGTATAGAAACAGCAGCCAGAAGCCCACATAAAGGTTGGGGGTGAAAAAAAGCAAATCCATGCGTTTTTGTAAGATATATTTTAAATGCTTTTTTAAATGGAGATAGATATGGTTTTAACAAATTACAGAAAGATCTGAAGCTAAAAATTAAGCAGGCCAAACAGCAATATAAACGCAAGGTAGAGGAAAAGTTTACAATGGGGAATGCACGGATGGCATGGCAGGTCCTAAATACTATGATGGGAAGAAATCAGAAGCAACACAGTATCCAATGCCCTGACTCTGCCAGCTTTGCTACTGAACTGAATCAGTTTTATGCCCGTTTTAATGATGACCATTTAAATGAACTCTGGACTGCTATAGAGCACTCTGATTTTCTCCCCATAAGAATTGAGGAAAAAAATGTGGGAAAGGTTTTAATGAAAGTTAAACCCCAAAAGGCATCAGGGCCGGATGGAATAAAGGGCAAAGTATTGAGGGAATGTGCATCTCAGCTGAAGGGTGTGTTGACAACTTTTTCAGCTGTCTCTTGATTTTAATGTTGTACCACGAGCATGGAAGGAAAGCACCATCATCCCGTTACCGAAAAAAGCTCATGCTAAGGCGCTTGAGGACTACAGACCAGTAGCTTTGACATCAGTGCTCTGCAAGTGCATGGAGAGAGTAGTTTGTCAGCAACTCTCCCAGGCAACGACCGATAAACTTGACCCTCTACAATTTGCTTATAGGGCTGGGCGCGGAGTTGAAGATGCCACCCTCACTTTGCTGGATAGGGCAGTAAAACATTTGGACAAGGCAAACTCGTACATTAGGATTTTATTTATAGACTTTTCATCTGCTTTTAATACAGTGAACATAAATATACTTTTAAGGCGTTTAGAGGAGCTTCATGTGCATCAAACTTTAATTTTATGGATTAACAATTTTTTACATGACCGTCCCCAACACGTGATAGTAAATGGTAAAAAGTCAGAGAATGTAGTTTTAAAATCTGGTCTTCCACAGGGATGTGTTCTATCCCCGATACTTTTTTCTATCTATACAAATGAGATTACTTGTAATAATGAGAATTTGATGCTGATAAAATATGCAGATGATATGGCATTGGTGGGATGTATGAGAGATACCCAATCACTGGACATTTATTTTGATTTTGTCAACTCTATCATGGCCAGGACAAAGGAGAGTTTTCTCCAGTTTAATATTGACAAAACCAAAGAAATGTGCTCTGGGGTAATTAATGCACGCACATTTTTTAAACCCTTGATAATTAATGGAGAGGAAGTTGAGCAGGTGGGATCTTTTAAATATCTGGGTACAGAAATTGACTCCCAGTTTAAATTTGACAAGCACTCAGAAAGTGTCTTTAAGAAGGCATATCAACGTCTAGGCTCATTGAGGAAATTGAGGAGCTTTAATGTGGAAAAAGATATTCTGATTGTGGTGTATAAATCCCTTATCGAATCTGTGCTTACTTTCAACATTGTATCCTGGTATAACTCTCTTTCTGTTAAATGCAAAAATAGACTTCTAAGGATTATAAACATAGCTGGTAAAATTATTGGTGAGAAACAAGTAACCCTGTCTGATCTTTATATTGTGGCAGTAAAAAGGAAAGCATCTGCTATTGTGACAGACTCTGCCCATCCTCTGCACAGCTCATTTGATTTACTTCCGTCTGGAAAACGATTTAAAGTACCTTTGGCGAAAAAGGCCAAATATAAGAAGTCTTTTATCCCGACGGCCGTTGACATTTTAAATAGGAAATAGGGGAGGGGGTTATCTTAAATTGTGTGGTTGTCTGTTGTATTGTATTGTTGTTAGCTGTGTATTGATAGTTGTATATTGTTGTTGAGCCTCTTGTCTAAAGACAATTTTCTACCCCTGTGGGGATAGACAATAAAGCTTTTTTGAATTTAAATATATATCCAGATTTCAAACGTAATAAACATTTTCTTCTCAATTCTGCTAACTGTGGGGAACCGGAAGATGTTTCATCATCTTATCGTCTCGTCTTATGATAGGAAAGAGCAATACTGAGCACTTTTCTCTGATGTCATCTCAGGTTCATGGGAAAATTATTCTTCAGAAGATCTTCAGCTGGCCAAACTGGACCATCTGTCACGGTTGGTAAACCATAGTCTCTGTTTTGCACTGTGTGGGTGGAGTTTTGTGTGTCTCTCATCAGCACTGATGCGATTAACCCATTAACATTCAACCATCCATCAATACTCATCCATCCATTAACACTCATACAACCATTAATACTCAACCACTGTGACGATCGGGACCCAGTGAAACACCGGGAAAGAGAGATCCAATAGCAGTATGGTTTATTTAGGGTAATCCAAATCGTAATCCAACAAGCCGGGGTCAAAACCAGAATAATATCATAATAAACAAAGAAAGAACAGGAACTCAGAATGCGAGGAACTCGGAAGACGAGAAGACTGGGTACAGAAGGAAGGACTCCATGCAGACAACAGGAAAAGACTGGTTAATATAGGGAGGCTAATGACTAATAAGTGAAGGCACCTGGTGTAATTAACAGGAGTGCAATTACTGTGATGAAGAGACAAGGCTAGGGGGAATTGTAGTGCCTACGGTGAGGTGCCTAAGGGGAAGTGAGCCCTCTAGTGGACACCCAGGAAAACAGAGACAAGACAGCGTGACAACCACCCATTAATACTTTTCCATCCATTAACACTCATACAACCATTAATAATCATCCATCAATACTCATCCATCCATCCATCCATCAATACTCATGTATTCATTAACATTCAACCATCATTAATACTCAACCACCCATCAATACCGATTCATCCATCAACACTCATCCATCCATTAATACGGTCTGTCACAGACATTTATAATGTCTGTCAGCAGATTTGCTAATGGACACCAGCATACAAATAATACAAATTTTATTTTTTTAGATTTAGATACATACATTTCAAGTGCACTTGCTCCTGAAGCGGCACACACTCCCCCGCAGGTCTCCTTTCGACAGAACCTATGCTCACTCTCTCCATCTCACCTGTCCTCTATGGTTCATCCTCACTTCCTTCACTCTCTCAGTTTTCAGCTCTGGACACAAACAGTGCTACGGACACTCTTTGCTCCACTCTAACATCTTGCTTAGACAACTTTTGCCCACTGTCATCCAGACCAGTATGCACCACCCCAGCTGCCCCCTGGCTGTCCGATGTTGCATACAAAATAAAAAAATATATATATATTTATGCCAGTAAAACAGTGACATCTGCAGATGAACACTATGCTGCATTGTCATGGGAACATGCCAGCTGAAGATAATGAGGAAATGCTCCCTTTGCCACATGCATTTCACACAACTACATAATGGCACGCAGGTGTCTTGCTCACTCCAAGGGGATTGGGATGATCACTTCTTTTTGGAATTTGCCCCGTGAACCATTCTGAACCGATACTCATATTGGCACATCCTTAATACACATACATCCAAAACACTCAACCATAATTAACACTAATCCATCCATCCATCCATGCATTTGCCCAACCATTTTTCCCATCCACCCAGTCACCCACTCATCCATCCATTTACTCATCCACTCACCCATCAATCCATTCACCCACTCATCTATTTATCCAATTACCCATCCATCCATCTAGAGCAGTGGTTCTGAAACTATTTTTTCCACTGGGCCACACTATACTATATATAAGTACTGTGTCCAAGTGCAAGTGTCACAGGCCACATATACTTTACATATTACATCACCAATACCAACCAACCAGATTTATAATATTATGGCCCAGTGGTTCTCAAAAACTACATTCAAAAGTCCAAATCGGAATTTTCATCAGTGTCAAAGGTCCGGTGTTGTGTCGAATTCTGCACCCCTACCAGATTATGCACTCCCTCAAATTTCGGCACTGCACTGTAAGTCCAGCACTCTCCTTCCTTCACTGAAGATATTGAGACTTGTTATGAGATTGATTCCTTTTTGTGTGTTTTATTTGATGGCATTTTACACATTTAATTTTTCTCCTTTAATAACAAATTTGTCCATTCTGATGTTAAATTTTACAGAACTAATAGTGGCTGATGACTGTTTGAATAGAATTCTGCCAAAGTGCACACTTGTAAGTGTTCATTAAATGCGTAACATTAAATACATGGTTACAGGTCTGCTGAAAATAAAATTATTTTACATAAAAGCATTTTAGCATATATGTTTAGTACCTTTTTAAATTAATGTAAAAACTAAAATGAATTTTAAAACTGGAAGTTATTTTTTATTTGTGTCCAACATGGTGGGCGTTCGAGAGTTTGACTGTAATATTTTCTGAAGGGTTAGTTTTTTTTTGCATTTGGAGGTTTGGACAATATTTTCAGCCTCTAATTACTATGATGTTGGCAGTAACAGAGGTGCCTACATTCGTTGGGTCCTGACCTCATCACACACACACACACACACAGAGACACACACACACGCCGACCATAGAAGTGGAACCTGAAGACTTGTTTGGATTGTCCTTCACACAGGAGATAAAAGCAACATTAGTGTGTGACTGCTGAACTCTACACTACACCCCAGTCGTGCATCTTTTTGAATGTATCAGATTTTGTTCTAACAAACGTGTTAAATAATTTGTGTGTGTGCGCAGTGTGGAAACCTGTTCTGTGTTACAGGTTCTGGGGATACAGCTGTTTGCACATAAATCTGCCCTGATCCAAGAGTTTTAGGAGTACGATCCACAGTGCATTGGTACAAAACAAAAACACAAACCTTTTTATTTTGACACATCAGAAGAGCCATTCTCAGCATTGTTCTCCCTAATCAAACCTGAGTCAGCTGACCAGGGTTGTTTTTCTCAAAAGCATCATTAGCTAGCTATGCTGTTCATAACGACAGAGCTTGATGGAACGGCAGAACTTACTAACTCTAAGGGAAACACACCCCAGGGTTGCACTTCTCAAACACATTGTGAGCTTGGTTGATCTCAAAGACCATTAGTGGTAATGGTTATACATAATGGCTTATATCTTACGATGCTTTTGGGAAACACACCCCAGATCATTAGTAGAAACTCCAAGACCTGAAACAGGTTACAGTTTGTTCAGAATGAGCGTGTATGGGCATGTTTACCATTGGATGTGTCAGGTCTGTAAAGCACTGGGCCAGGGCTCTGGAGAAGGTCCTGTGTCTGGCTCCTGAGGTCTCAGCTGGTGACCGGCAGCGCTCAGGACCGGACACTCAACTATCACCACTGGGTCAACCAGACCAACACAGCTCACGTTCACGATCACAGATTCTCCAGTTCTCACTCACTCACTCACCCACACACACACACACACACTCTCTCTCATACACACACACACACACACACACACGTTTGTTTGTGTGTAAAGTGTGTTCATCCCATAGGTGTAATGGTGTTTATTCTGTACAAACTGTATATTCTATCTCCCTTCACCAAACCTACACCTAACCCTAACCCTCACAGGAAACACACACACACACACACACACACACACACACACACACACACACACACATGTTTGTTTTTGTGTAAAGTGTGTTCATCCCATAGGTGTAATGGTTTTTATTCTGTACAAACTGTATATTCTATGGCCCTTCACCAACCCTACACCTAACCCTAACCCTCACAGGAAACTTTGTGCATTTTTACTTTCTCAAAAAAACTCATTCTGTATGATTTATAAGCGTTTTGAAAAAATGGGGACATGGGTTATGTCCTCATAAGTCACGCTCTCCTTGTAATACCTGTGTCATACCCATGTCTTTTACAGAATTGGGTCCTTTTATTATAGGCTACTAAGTCTAATATCATAAGCCCCCCCATCCCGTCACCCAAGACGGTGTTTCGGCGCAAGAATTATACAGAGTTGGGTCCTAAATACTTAAGAAAACTAACAGCAACTTATTAAACTCATCACCATTACATCTGTCAAAGTTTGAAACTTTAACTGGGCCGTTTCCTGAAAACGCGGTCTCTCAGCGTGTTACGGAGACTCTAGCGTGTGACGTCACCAGGCGCTGTCCACGGCGGTGGTGCTGAATGGATCGATATCGACGGCTCGAGGATCGATCGGTGGTTCATTCTAGGCAAGGGGCCAGTGATGCGAGGGTCAATGGATTAATAACCCGCACCCGACCGACGCTTTCAACTAACCCGCCGCAACTCGGACCGCAAAAAAATACAAATAAAATATTGTACCCGACCCTCTTCCTGATCCGCATTTTTAAAAAGCAGTAAATGCTCATCATATCGGCATTGGGCCATAGGGACGTAGGCAAAACTAACTAGGCAAAAAAAAAAAAAAACTTACTATATTATAATTTTGTCAAGAATTATATAAAAAAAAATCGCAAGTAAGCTCATAATTTGTACTAAAATAGTCTAATGTTTCTGCAAAGTCAGCAGACATTGAGGCTCGGTTTTGTTCCGATCAGAGCTCGTGAGCGGAGTGACCAGACATCCCGAAAAAAATTCAGGACAGTCCCGAATCTGGCCCTAATTGTCCCGAAAATTATACTACTTAAGCAAAATCTTGAGTAGTTATTGTCTGATAAACATTAAAAGCTGTCTGCGGAGGTTGAGTCGTCCTGTAACCAGCCCCCACCGGCTGCAGCATCTTTTTTCTATAAATTCTAAAAAAAATACCGTGGGCGGTTAGGCACGAATTTAGATATTCATTTATCTAATTAATCTATATGCACAAAGACAATAAGACCTTTTTGTCCCCTTTTTGTTTTAAAGCTTGATGAAGAGAGCGCAAGGTGCTGCAGCTGTGAGGACAGTGATGCGCGCGCACAGGAGTGATTGACAGTTCGCAGCACGGTGTACAAAAAATACTCCGCTACACAATTATTTCGTTATTTTCGTTTAAGCTTATGAGCGTTAGCATTACAGACAGGTCTGTTGTTATCACAGCCTTTTTTTTTTTTAAATTACATTTGAGTCCATGATTTTAGGCTAATGCTGTCGTTTTTTTGTGGGAGACTAAGACTAATGACAGACGGTTGATCTTTGAATAAAAGGTTTGAAATGTATTATCTTTTATCATAGGCTACTAAGTCTAACTTCATAAGCCCCCCATCCCGTCACCCAAGACGGTGTTTCGGCGCACGTGATCCTGCCAGTGTCTTATTACATCGTCTTGCTTCTTATTTATTAAATACGGGCAACTGAAAATTAAGATACAATATATACAAAACGAAAATCTTTTAAAAAGTTTTCTATAAAACAAAACTTAATGAAGTCGTCAAAATCATGTTTTACCAAAAACAGGCTGTTGCTCCCCACGCAGTCTTCATCTCCCCCTGCAGACCGAGCTCTGCGTCATCTTCAGCAGTTATTCAGCCAATAAAGCGTAGGCCTTTGTATTAAAAAATGTGTCTAGCATACTATTTAAATGACAAAGGTTTAATTGGCATCTTTATTTCAAACGACCCGACCGACGGCGACCCGAAGATCATTAAAACTATTTCCGGATGGCTCGTGACCGCGGGTAACCGTGCATCACTGGCTGCTTCACTGCATTAAAAGAGAGGTTGATTTTAAACACATGGATCTCTTTCCTGTTAGAATGAAACTTTTACTTTCCCTTTGCAACATCACATCAGTGAAGAAAACCAAGAAATAAAAATAAATGTCCAGAGCACTTCCCAGTGTTCACCACATTAAATACAAGGGGAAACACACCAGACACTGCTTAATAATTTAACAGCTATTAACAAGAGAGGAAAATAAATGATGCTTTACAATAGTGCCAACAAGAAGCACTTCAGAAACCGTTGAAATTGCATTTATCAGGACTCTTGGGATTTAATTAAAAAAAACCTGCAAACTAAATCCTAGCCAGGATATTTTATAAAAAAAATTAGTGACTGCATAAACCCACAACCTCACTCCTAAATATAGCCCTCATCACTAACTGACCTTCGAAAGGGTCATTAATATTATCTTAATAAATCTTCCATAGTGTCTTCATTTTCTCCACAAACGGTTTATCACCCGGCAGCAGATACTAGTGTCCTTAACTACTTTCTGTTATCGGATGACCTACTGAAAAACACAAGAGACATGGTCAGCAGCTATTAGAGAGAAAGACAACTGACCTCCCCAAAGAATGACTTACAGAAGATAAACTAAACTAAGAACATCTCTGGAAACTCTTATTAATGATAAGATTCAGGTTAAGAACGACGAGGAAAACGCAGTCCTGCTCATCACTGATGTGTATTTTCTATGAAGTAAATTAAAATCAACGTTTGAACATTGATTAAAGGTTTTATTAACAATGCATTGTTTACAAAACAATCAGAAACACAAAGATGTAAAAAAAACTTCTGAAACACTTCACGTGGCTTACTGCTTTTAAACAGTGTTTTTAAAAGACCAAGCTCAAACACATTATTAATAAAGTATGCCATGTACACACAAGCAGATGAGTCCAGAATAACACAGCGTTTTTAATAATGTGTTCAGTGTGAATGCATTAAAACAGACCTAACTCAAGTTTGTCTGTAGCTTGGTCATTTAGAAACACAGTGTGAAAGCAGTGAGCCATGTTAAGTGTTTCAGAAGCGGTGATCTGAGATCAGTAGACCATCGATGCAAGCCTGCGTGACGATCACAGAGATGTTCAGGGAGTACAGCAGGTTTATCGCAGGCCTTTGCGCTTCATCAGCGTCCTCTTCTTCAGCTCGGTGAGGCGCAGCGTCTTCTTCTTGTGTGGTTCTGGAGGCTGTAGCTGGACCTCAGGATCTTTGGGCTCGGCTGGAGTCTGGAACACCTCGTCTGTCACGTCCTTCGCCAGCACCTCCTGCTCCTCGGAGCGCTTCTCCTTCAGGATCTGCTTCACCAGCTGACGCTCCTTGTGTCGGGCCGCTGTGGCCTGTCGGATCAGGCGCCGATGCTGGACACACACCACACACAACACCAGACGCTCATCTACACTTATTCACAACCTTTGACTGATACATAGACACATCTCGTTAAAGAGACATCTTGTACAGACTTGTCTTATATGTGATGCACACATGATCGATCAGACACACACACACACACACTGCAGTCCTTCACAGGTGTGTGTTATTCACTCACACTGCTTCTGCTTTGCATGTTCTGTGTAAACATGTCTCTTATGAAACTATTCTACAAACACTGCGCTCAAGTTAGAAGTGCTTTCCTTCGAGTCTGGTGATACGAGTGCGTCACTCAACTAATCAATCTTTACTGTTATCAATGACATACTGTCAGTGTCTAATTCTAACGTTTGGTGATATTTCTCATTAAAATTGGGATTCCTTGATTTAAAAAAAATTAAATTGTGGCAAAACATTAAATTCAAATAAAATATAAAATGTGAAACATGTCCCAGCGCTAGTTTGAGGACGAGTCTCACCGTGTTGGGAGACTGGAAGTGAGGGTTCTCGAACAGCGTGGGTCCACCGAAGCTGCCCTGGAAGATCTTGATCAGATTCAAGACGAATCGTGGGCCGATCTCCACCAGAGACGCGTCTTCTTCGATGATCTGCAGACGACAAGCACAGAGTTATTGAGGAACTGTGGCTCACACAGACGGCTGAACGCTGGCGCTGCTCACCTGATAGTTCCTGAACCAGATCCTGTGGTCAGCGATGGTGAAGGTCAGAACATGGTCCACAAACGGCTGACTCTTCGGATGATAGCGAGGCGTCGAGAAGGTCTGCAAGAACCACACTCGATCCGTCAAATCGTGTTCAGATATTATGAGTCGTGAGAAAACACAGTCTAGAGGAAATTAAACACGCAAGGACAACTAGACAGATTCACAGCATCAGTGCTTGAGATGAACAATCAGTGTTTCTGTAAATCTGTTTCTCAGCAGCAGTGCTTTAGTAATGAACGAGGATCAAACACAGAGCTGAGAATATATTAGACTTCTATAAGCTGTGATGTCCTTCTGCAGCGTGAACCGAGACGAAAACAGAGGAATTAGTGAAGAAATAAACCTGAGTGAAGAGCTCCTTCAGCAGCGCGTAGTGCGGCTCCTGGTCAAATTTCTATGAAATGACAGACAAACATCACCATCACCTTCATCATCATCATCATCCGCACACGCGTGTGCTCTGTTAGCATGTTTCACTCACTGGGTCGAAGGACAGGAGCGGTCTGGAGCCTTTCAGACAGTTTCCGGTCATTTTCAGCTCAGCGAGAGTGTGAACTACAAACACAATCATCGTTAGATTGAAACGAGTTCAGTGTGAATCATTCAGAAGTCGAGACTTTCTCCTCATTAACACACACATCTGCATCCATCATGCAGCAAGCTGTGATCATCACAGACACACTACAGGTCCAGATAACAGTTTCATTCAGACCAATGAACAACAGATGAATAAATGACAACCGTTTGATTCACACAACATTAGCTGACTACAGTGAATATTTAATCATTATTAATATAAAAGGCACAGATGACAATATCTTGTCTAAATATTGTCTGAGTGAAAGAAATCGCACCGTTCTGTACAAGGAACTTGGCTGAAGGTCCGTGAGGAACGTTTGAGATCCTGTAAGAGAAGAGCAGATGAAGACGGACTGAGATCTCATGAGGTTCTTCTTATTTTTATTATTTCTAAATTCTAACTGACATGTTGCTCACCACATATAAAGATCCTGTTTCTTCTTGGCTTCAAAGAAGATGCATTTATTGCAGTTTTTGATCTCACACACCTGAAACACAGCAGCCGTTAGAATCCGACACTAAAACACTGAACACTAATGACTACAGATCTCTAGTACCTCGTTCACCACAAAGAGCTTGTCTTTCCTGTCCATCTTGGTGTCTGGAAGAAAACACGGTGAGAGTGATATTTGACTGATTGTCTGGTTAGTGCTGGTTTAGCTGGTTAGTGCTGGTTAGTCTGAGGAGGTTTTACCAGCTTTGCTGTGAGGCATCATGGTCCGTAGATCCATCATCAGGTGCCTCGTCCTGAAGCTGATCCCGCGAGAAGAAAACACCAACACTCGCTCCTTATTCGTCCATTTGCCCTGAAGAACATGAATACGTTTATACATATGACACTGGTTTACACGAATACAAAGTTTACCGCGTGTGCATGTAGACGTTCAGTGCAGTTTAACACGTGTGTGTGGACGTTCCGTGTAATTTAACACGCGTGTGTGTGTGTGGATTAAAGGGTTAGTTCACCCAGATAGCAAATTTATGTAATTAATAACTTACCCTCATGTTGTTTCAAACCCGTGAGACCTCTGTTCATCATCAGAACACAGTTTAAGATATTTTAGATTTAGTTTGTGATATCCGGCTCACGAACGAATCATTCAGTTCACCAAATCGAACTGAATAGTTTTAAACGGTTCGCGTCTCCAATACGCATTAATCCACAAATGACTTAAGCTGTTAACTTGTTTAATGTGTCTGACGCTCCCTCTGAGTTCAAACAAACCAATATCCCGGAGTAATTCATTTACTCAAACAGTGACTGACTGAACTGCTGTGAAGAGAGAACTGAAGATGAACACCGAGTCGAGGCAGATAACGAACAATAGACTGACTCGTTCACGAGTGAAGAACCGGTCGCATCGGTGTTCGGATCACCAGTAGTTCTTTCGGACAGTTCGATTCAATAAACCGGTTGAAGAAAATGGTTCACCGGTTCTTTTGCGCTCAACGTAATGGCGTCATTTTCGATGATTGCCCTTGATTCAAGCCTTCGGTTTACCTGCGCTCATAACACTAGCACAGAATCAGTTCAGTTCAGACGCTCTGTGTGTCAGTCTGCTTCACGCTGAATCACACATGCGCAGGATCATCGATTTGGTGAACTGAATGGTTCGTTCATGAACCGGATATCACAAACTGCTTTGATTTGAACTCTCTCTCACACAGACACAGAAGAGAAGACGATGCTGAATAAAGTCGTCGTTTTTGGACCAAAATGTATTTTCGATGCTTCAGAATATTCTACCTGACCCTCTGATGTCACATGGACTACTTTGATGATGTTTTTCTTCCCTTTCTGGACATGGACAGTAGACTGTACACACAGCTTCAATGGAGGGACTGAGAGCTCTCGGACTAGATCTAAAATATCTTAAACTGTGTTCTGGAGATGAACGGAGGTCTCACGGGTTTGGAACGACACGAGGGTGAGGTATTAATGACATAGATTTGCTATATGGGTGAACTAACCCTTTAAATGATAAAAAAAACTCAAAATATGTCTTATGTTATAGACTAGGCAAAACTGCCTCCAATCCTAAATATAAACCATTAGATTTTATTTTTGTTTACAGTTTCTTCAATTACTGTGTCCCTGAAGTCATATTCCACACTGTTAGTACATACTGTCTTGCCTGGAATCCAACTGTACAAACTGAGGTAAGCTTCAACTCTCACTCCTAACTTTGTTTTTAGTTTTGGAAATGTTATCCTGCTTGCCCCGCCCTTAAAGTTCCACCCTGTTCGGCTATATTATGGAGAATGTTCGTCCTATCAAAAAAATGTAAAACCAAATCTGACATAGTTATAAAAGTTCTGTTAATCTGTAGAAGGTTAGCTAGCTAAATGTTGTTTACTCAAACTTAGCACAAAATATTCCACCCTGTGGAATTCTAATAGAATAAATAGTATTTAGTGTATATAGCAAATACATGTCTATATATATATTAGTTACTGTGCAGAATCCTTAAACTCCCAGGTCACTAGGACAGAACTTGATCTTGCAGGTATAAAAAATAAAAATAAAAAACACATCCACTAGGCTGACCGTGGAAATATTTAATACATAATAAAAAACTAAAAATGTCATCACTGTCCATTACTGTTCCTTGTGATGGTTTTTGTGTCTTGTTTGTTAATCTAGTTAATCCAAATGATTTATAACATCTTTATTTTTAATAAAATATATATATACACATACATATATATATATATATAATTAATTATGTCTGTCCTCTCTAATTTGTAATTATGTCTCTAGCCATCTGAACAGATAATTGTTTTGTCACTATGACTGATCGTGATAAGGAACCACATAGCTATTTTCTGTGTCCCTCCCCCAAAGGAAATCTGGATTATTATTTATAAAAATTTTTGGGGTATTGTTTTGAAACAATATCATATAGGCGCAGTTCCACACATTACAGATGGGAAACCATGCAGGACAATGACGGAAAGCTTGTCCACTGGTGATCCACCCTGTTATACTCCTTTCACCCTGTTAGACAAGTCATTTTTAATAATTTCACAGCAACATTAAATGTTTTATATACTTTTGTCTTATTTTGTAAGGTGAGGAACACTAACGGCATATATATGTTTTGGAGCAAAATGTGGTATTATTTACAGCCCTATTGGCTAAAATTAGGCACAAAAAAGTACCCATTCTTAATAATTAAGACATATTCTATTCATCAATAATTGTTTTGTTATTGTTTTTAAAATAAAAAAAATAATAAGATTGCATAAGGGACATATACTATCCAAGAATAGCTCATTATTGTTTAACATTTACATTATTAACACGTTGTGATATCTATCTATATGTCCCGAACAGGGTGGAATATTTTCATGGCCAGTGTCTGAACAATCTAGCCATAATTATTATTTTGAGCCCTCGAGCTTGACCAATATCCATTCCTAATAGTTAGACATCTCACTAATTTGGTACAATGCATAAACATAAAAATCATGTAACGTTAACTTATTTTCCAACACTTTTGAAGCCAGAATGTTACAGGAGTGAGCCGCGTGTTAAACTGCGCGTGGTGTGTGTGTGTGTGTGTGTGTGTGTTACCGAGCTGACGGGCGGCGGGACGCTGATGATGTTTTTATTCGCTTCTTCTTCATTCTCCGGGGTAAACGTCACGGTCTTCGGGTTTTTCTCGGTTTGTGGCGTTTTGTTCCCGTTCAATTTCGCTCGTTTCGTCTTGTTTTGTGCCGCTCGCTCCGCCGCACGTTTCTTTCCCCGCGCAGCCATCTTTCTCTCACACGTCACCGGAAGCGGAAACGTGCTCATCAGACAAGCGTCGGCTCTGCGCAAAACGATCAGTATATGACATCAAAGTACCGTGAGAGCGATACATTTCTTAAAATTTCTTCAAAAGTAATTAATTAATAGTTAATTGCACCTTTAAATAGTGTAATTAGACTAAAAAGAGAAAGGGAATCCCATTGCAAAAATAAATAAATAATAATAATAAAAATAAAATCCACATCCACTCGAAAGCAAGCCAAGTGAAAAGCATTTAATTATAAGACAGGGCTATTTATTAAAGACACACCACCAGCCCAACCAGGCCTTCGTCCGTGTAATTAGACTACTGTACCCTAACCCTAAATGACTAATTACTCTTTAAATCCTATTTAAACCTGATACAAGGATAGACATGAAACGGTTCTTTTAATTCTTTCAAATAATTAATAAATAAATGCATAACTTAGATAAGGGTCTAATTCCCACTATTAACTAATTATTAACTATATATTTTGCCTCCGTACTCCTAATTACTGCTTATTAATGCTCAGTAAAGTAGTTATTAAGTTTAAGAGTAGGCTAGGATTAATGATTCAGAATTAAATCTAGTAGAATAAGGCATTAATGAGTGCTTTTAATATCACAGTAATATTCATGCTAATAACCAACTAGTTAGTGGAAATTAGATGATAATTTGGGTTTGTTTGTGTATATATATATATTTTTAGGTTTATTGTATGTTTTAGCCATGATTCCCATCCACTTGCATTATATGACTAACAGACTGCAACAGTTTGAGTTAAATGTTTTAAATATATCAGTTAAATATATCAGTTTGTGTTCTACTGAAGAAACAAAATCAACTACATCTTGGATGCCATGGCGGTGAGCAGATAAACATACAATTTTAATTTTGGGTGAACTATCCCTTTAAGTCATTAATATGCGATGACGTTGACGTGGAAGCCCCGTCCACCGACGCAACTGCGTGCGTGCGCGCTCCCGCGGCAGCTGAGCTGAGACGGCTGATCGCAGCTGGGTCTGTAGCACCTCTGGATCCGGATGAGCTTCGGTTCGGTCTCCATGACAACAGAATCAGCGGAGTCACTAACACAGACAAACGAACCCAGACCCGCGAGATAATGAGTTAGAGAGGTTCGGTTCGTGTTTTGTTGATGTTGCTGTCTGAGGACTTTGTGCGCTTGTCCTTAAAGATCCACTCACGGGAAAATCCTGTTTCTGTTTCGCTCTGAATCGGGTGGTTTCCCCTCATCATCACACATGTGGCCCGTTTCTTATATGATCAGGGTTTGTTGTGAAGTTTCTGACCGCTGGAAGTTTGCAGCTTCACACGTGTGTGTGGTTTGAGTTTGACAGGACAGGAGTGTCTTAAAGTGACAGCAGCAGAGTTCTGCTTCAGTGTGAACACAGCACCGGAGTCAGAGGAACTGAAGCGGTCTGGAGATGTGAAGATGGAGATCAGGCGACTCTTCTCGGGTCTCAGCCGGACTCCTGGATCATCTGATGGGGGTCTGTGGACGTGAAGAGCAGGTGGAGCTCAGAAGTGTTTCTGGAGTTAGGCTTGTTCTTCATGAGCGCTGTGTGATAAGTGTTCTTCTGCAGATAACACTGCTGCGGTGTTCTTCCGTCCGTGTGCCTTCTGGAGACGTTTGTCATCTTCTGTCATCTAGTCATGAGCAGAACCGCAAGCGAACAGAAACATCAGAGTGAGACGCCAGAGATCCGACTCCGCTGGGAAACACAGGATTTACTCTTTCATTCATCACAGGTGAAATAAAATGTGCACTTCCATAATATAATTAAAGTGCTCTGTTTTTGCTTAATAATTGTGTAATTAATACACTAAAGATGATTCTTTAGTACTTCTTAAGATAAACAGAAGATCATCTAAATTTTAATTAAATTACATTTAAAAAATTTAAATTGATAAAAATGTTAATTAAAATTGCATTTATGCATTTAGCAGATGCTTTTATCCAAAGCGATTACTTGCTTCATCTAAGTGAACTTGACTGTGCTGTTTTGGGACACTATAATTATGAACTAAAATGCACTTTTGACATACTATCTCTGTATTTAAACATGTGTTTAGTCTCCACTTAAACCATCTTTAATACACTCAAGTGTGCTACACGTGGTGATTAATAGATATATTTATTTTTATATTTAGTTCATATTAATGGTGTCCCAAAACAGCACAGTTGAGTACACTTAGATGATCTTACGTTTATCTTAAGAAGTACTAAAGAATATGTTTTAGTGTATTAACCTAAGTTATTAGATCTTCTCTGGTGTTTCTCTGTATAATAACATGCATCAGTGAATCATATCAAATCAGTAAATGACTTTCACACACACATCAGAGCGATCAGAAACCAGCTGCGTTTGTGAACGAGGACAGATCCTGTCTGGGTCAGTTTAACTGCAGCTGTAATGGAAACATGTCATTAACGTTTCAGGAAAAACCCAAGAGAACAGTGACTGTCAATCACACACACACACACACACACACACACACACACACACACACACACGTTTGTTTCTGTGTAAAGTGTGTTCATCCCATAGGTGTAATGGTGTTTATTCTGTAGAAACTGTATATTCTATCGCCCTTCACCAACCCTACACCTAACCCTAACCCTCACAGGAAACTTTGTGCATTTTTACTTTCTCAAAAAAACTCATTCTGTATGATTTATAAGTGTTTTGAGAAATGGGGACATGGGTTATGTGCTCATAAGTCTCCCTCTCCTTGTAATACCTGTGTCATACCCATGTCATTATACAGAGTTGTGTCCTGATATGATACACACACACACACACACTCACTCACACACACACACAGCCTCGCACTCACTCACACACACACAGACACACAGACACACACTCTCACACACACGCAACCACACACACACACTCACTCACACACGCGACCACACACACTCTCACACACACACACACACAGCCTTGCACTCACTCACAAACACACAGACACACTCACACACACACACACACACTCACACACACTCTTACACACACACACACAGCCTCGCACTCAGTCACAAACACACACACACACACACTCTCGCACACACACACACTCACTCACTCACACACACACACACACTCACACACATTCAAACAAACACTCATCGCACTCACTCACACACACACACACACACACACACAGCCTCACACTCACTCACACACACACACACATGCAACCACACACACACATACACACACTCACACACACTCTCACACAGCCTCACACTCACACAACCACACACACACACTCAAACACACACACACACACACACACACACTCAAACACACACACAACCACAACCACACACACATACACACTCGCACACACACGCAACAACAAACACACACACACACACTCGCAACCACACACACACACTCACACACACACACACACACACACAGCCTCACACACACACATGCAACCACACACACACACACACACACACACTCTCACACAGCCTCACACTCACTCACTCACACACACTCAAACACACACACAACCACACACTCAGACACCCACACATGCACCCACTGAAGTGCAGCAAGGACTTTGCAGTTTTTAGTTTTTTTTATGCGTTTTGCACCTCTGCCGTAGACCAAAGCGACCCTTTCCCTGCCATGTTGGTTTTGGAAAGTCGCAAAACCGTGATGCAAAGCGTCCTTTTCCGTGCTCCGGCACGGTTAGCGCTCACACTGTATGCGAACCGCGCCCGAGTCCAACTGAACCGTGCCCTGGCCCACCTCTTCCAAGCGGGCCAGGGCCGGCCAATCGAGCTGCGCCCGGGCACGATTCGGAGCACTCACACTAGTCAAACGAACCGCTTTGGTGGTCAAACGCACTCGGGCACGGTTCGAACTGGCAGTGTGAGTACACTCTAACTGATGCCCTCGTGTGTCGTGCAGAAGCTGCTGTTCTACGAAGACAAGCACCAGCTCCCAGCTCCGAAGTGGACAGAGCTGGCCAGCGTGATCAACAGCTGCATGGAGTACGAGCCGCTGCTGAGACCCTCGTTCAGAGCCATCATTCGAGACCTCAACAGCCTCTTCACACCAGGTGACGCTCGCCACACGCACCGAGCACAAACACTGTGATAACCCTGCGCTCGCGTGACTGTGTGTGTGTGTGTGTGTGTGACTGTGTGTGTGTGTGCACCAGACTACGAGCTGCTGGTGGAGAGCGACACGGTTCCCAGCAGGCATCGGGCTCTGGGTCTCGTCGGAGCGTTCGAGAGTCAGGAACCCACTCAGTTTGAGGCCAGACACCTGATCTTCCTGCAGCTGCTGGGGAAGGTGAGTCTTCATCACTCTTCATCACTCAGTGTCAGTGTTCCTGACGTCACTCCGTGTGTGTGTGTCTGCAGGGGAACTTCGGCAGCGTGGAGAAGTGCCGCTACGACCCGCTGCAGGACAACACGGGTGAAGTGGTGGCGGTGAAGAAGCTGCAGCACAGCACGGCCGAACACCTGCGAGACTTCGAGCGTGAGATCGAGATCCTGCGCTCGCTGCAGCACGAGAACATCGTCAGATACAAGGGAGTGTGTTACAGCGCAGGTGAGCCTCTGTCTGCCCCAGAGCATGCTGGTCCTGAGACACCATTCACACAGTCTCTCTCTCTCTCTCTCTCTCTCTCTCTCTCTCGCTTTGCCTGTCGGGAATGAGGGGTGCGTGAGGTTTTCACGGGTGAGAAGAGCAACTGATTTCCTCTTTTCTTGGGAATTTGTTTAGTTTTTTTTCTTTTGTTGATTTTGTTTGTGTTATTTTTGCTAGTTTCTTTGTTTATTGTTAATTTTTATTTGTATTTATTTTTTGTTTGTTTGGCCTCGTGGCGGGGTGTGAGAATGGAGGCTTACCCCAGTGGGTGGGATTCCTCTCTTTCACTCCGTCACGGAGTAAGGTGTGTGCCTGTAGCTGATGCATCAGTGGAAGATGTACTCGTTGCGGTTGGTGAACAAATTGGATTTGAAAAAATAGTTTCTGCCTCGCGCATGAGTTTTCTTTCTTCCTTTTTTCCCCTCTTTATATGGAGAGCTTAAAAATAGGAACCATTAATATAAATGGAGGGAGGGAAAAAAATAAAAGGGCAGTTCTATCTAAATATATACAAACAAAAAACATTAATATTGCTTTTATACAAGAAACCCATAGTGATCAGATAAATGAGATAGATTGGAGAATGTGGTGGGATGGAAATATTTTCTTTAGTCATGGCACTAATTTTTGGAAAAAATATAAACATAACTGTTATGTCTACGTGTGAGATAGAAAAAGGTAGGGCTTTAGCTCTTCAGGTAGAGATAATGGGTTTAAGTTTTGTTTTTATTAATATATATGCCCCAAATAATGGTGCAGACAGAATAAGGTTCTTTAGGAAGGTGAATGAAAGCTTAAAAGATTTTGATAAGGGTACAATTTTGGTTTTAGGTGGTGATTGGAATTGCACATTAGATTTTACTGTGGATAGGAATGGAGAGGAACCTTGTCCACCTTCAGCTAGTGTTTTAAGGAATATTATTAGGGATTATGATTTAATTGATGTGTGGCGAGAACATCATCCAATGACAAGACAGTATACATGGGTAAAAGTAGCTAGTGATCACGTTAGTTCAGCAAGGCTGGATCGGTTTATATTAGTAGAAGTAAGAATAATAGTGTTCAAAAATCTGTTATTTCCCCAAATGGTTTTACAGACCACCATACAAGAGCTCATCTTCAGATGCGTTGTTTTTCTGTCTTCATTATATCATGAACGGTTTGGAAACCCAGGATGAGCTGAACGTCCCTCAGAAGATCAAACCCTTCTGTGTTCAGTCCGAGATCATTAGCCTGAAGTCTCTTTAAAAGACTGGTTTGTGTGTACAGTAATAATGAATCCAGATCATGAAGTCTGTGCTGTGTTTATCACCAGAAGATCTCAATCAGATGCTCCTGATCACAATCATTTTATTTAAAGAGATTATAGATCAGATTTCAGCCTAACAGAGAAGCACCATGATATCATCTTCATCTTCATCTCAAACACAGAATCAGCTACAGACTCTTTAACTCCATCAGTGTGAACGCACTCAATTATTGTTTTTTATTATTCTTTATATTTTTGAGGTATTACTGAATGTTATTAAAGATGTTCCAAAGACATGCAAGCAATGTTTGCTTTTTTCTATAAAACCAAGTAAATAAAAACATTTTGCAAATAATAACACGTTTAATTTATTGTCTGTGTGTGTATTTTATTCTGATTTGAGAACTGAACTGATTCTTGTCATCTCTAGATAATTCTAATGTTCAAACCGAACTACAGATGAACGGAAGTTAAATGAGAACGGAACTCGTCATCAGTTCCAGGTCAGATTAATTAGAACTAGTGGTGGAAATTATGATTCTTTCTAGTGATTCGTTCATTTTCAGTTCGTTCACCAAAATGATTCGTTCAGAATCGTTCACTGATTCGTTCAGTGACCATTTCTTCGTATTACACAAAATAAGCCAGCAGATAGCAAAAAGTGTATTATGTTGTTATGTCTTAAGTCAACGAACGTATTCACTTGTTACAAAAACTGATCTGGCTTTATTAAAATGTGTGTATAATCGCATTCAATATATAAAGTCTAATTAAGTTGTTCAAATGCACAAAGCACAAGGTTTTCTTGCCTAAATAGCATTTTAATTGTTTGGTCAGACAGTTTGTTTATTATATATTCACATTCATCAATCGTGGATTAAACGTGGAGTTGCTAAATATCAAAACAAGCGTATGTGCACAATACAGTACCCATAACTGCGCTTTGCATTTTTGCGAGATTGACATGCTAAATGGCAGACTGACCCGGTTTACTCTCATTCATTTCGTTCACGAACGAGATAAGCTATGTACCAGTTCATTTCATTCACGAACGACATGTATCCGTTCATTCAGCTCGTTCACGAATGACATGTGTGCCAGTTCAGTCATTTCATTCACGAACGAGATTTTCTAAATCATTCAACTAATGCACGAAGGGAAGTCGTGGCCTAATGGTTAGAGGGTTGGACTCCCAATCGAAGGGTTGTGGGTTCTAGTCTCGGGCCGGACGGAATTGTGGGTGGGGGGAGTGCATGTACAGTTCTCTCTCCACCTTCAATACCACGACTTAGGTGCCCTTGAGCAAGGCATCGAACCCCCAACTGCTCCCCGGGCGCCGCAGCATAAATGATGAACACTGCTCCGGGTGTGTGCTCACAGTGTGTGTGTGTGTGTGTGTGTGTTCACTGCTCTGTGTGTGTGCATTTCGGATGGGTTAAATGCAGAGCACAAATTCTGAGTATGGGTCACCATACTTGGCTGAATGTCACTTCACTTCACTTCACTTCACTTCACTTCACTAACGACATGTGCTTTGCCGATTGAGAAACGTGATTGGTAAACTGTTTGCCAGAATATACCCTGACCATCAGGTCAGTCATTTCATTCACGACCGAGATGTGTCATTCAACTCGTGCACGAACGACATGTGTGCCAGTTCAGTCATTTCATTCAGGAACGATATGTATCAGCTCATTCAACTCATTCACGAACGACATGGGTACCAGTTCAGTAATTTCGTTCACGAACGATAAGATCTCTAGATCTAGTTCAGACTCATATGAAACTCGTTCATTGAAGGGCGTTTTCGTTCACTACATTCAACAAATCAAATACTCTGTCACATCTCATACTCGAAGGCTATTGGCTCGAGGTTGAGTAATTCTTTGACAGGATGAAACAGTTGTTACCCGGTTCACCGAGCTGCGCATGCGCTGCTTATAGCGCCGCGCCGCTGTGGAGGGAGGAACTTCACTGAACGAGAAATATGAGTCAGTGGATTACGTGAACGAGAACGATTCGTTCACCTAAAAGATTCGTTCAAAAAGAACGATTCGTTCACGAACGACACATCACTAATTAGAACACTAACTGAACTACAATGCACTCATTTGTGTTTAACAAACGTGAATAAACGCTGGCCATGATTCTTAGGTTTCGATTATTCGCGCTTTCATATATCGGTGTATATTTAGTATTCACGCGGTTTTAAACGTCTGACTTTTGTCTATTAAATAAACAAATATATAAACCGCAACCGCAAGCGAGTCGGGTTTGGCGCGCCAGACTAAAATAAGCGCGAATTTACTCAGGTTTGAATTTAGTGGTTAATGAATGCGTTAATAGCGGCCAGTCTGTGACAAAAGTTAAAAAAGGACATAAACTTTTGGATAAAGGCGTCTGTTAAATGTAAACGTAAAAGTGCAGCGGCTGCATCTTACCTTCTCAAACTCCAGGCGTGGCTGTGTGCGGTCGTTGATGACGTTATCCTCGACGTGCAGCTGCGCCACACTCAAAAGCTTCTTAACGTCATTCAGACCATCAGCACCGGAAACGGAACATTGCTATCAATTGTTTTTTTTTTATTATTTTTTTTATTATTATTATTAATTTGGTATGTTGGAAAACAGCAAAGAAAACATTTACATGATAAATCTTACTGTTTTACATGCAAAATTTCATATTCACATTGCTATCAAATATCACACAGAGGTTCCTAACTGATGATGAAGAATTGACAGAGCAGCCATCAAGTCTTAGACAGTGTTCTATGTTAATACATGCAAAGTTTTTAGGTCCTACAATTAACACCTTTGTTTTTTTAAGAATTTAGCAGTAAGAAATTACTTGTCATCCAGTTTTTTAGTACGAATTAAACCATGCTAATGCACTTCCACTAATGCCAACAAAGTGTTCAAGTCTATGTAAAAGAATGTTGTGGTCAATTGTGTCAAACGCAGCACTAAGATCCAATAAAACTAATAGAGAGATACACCCACGATCAGATGATAAGAGCAGATCATTTGTAACTCTAAGTAGAGCAGTCTCAGTACTATGATACGGTCTAAATCCTGACTGGAAATCCTCACAGATACAAATTATGTTATTATTGTTTTCTTTGCGCACAATTAGTATTCTCACAGCTTCAGTTGAACCACTGATGACACATGAACTATTTTACAGATGTTCTTGCTGTGTTTCTGGGTCTGGGAACATTTCAGTGTCGTTGCTATCATAGAACTCTCAGATTTGATCAGAAATATCTTCATGTGTGTTCTGAACATGAACGAGGGTCTCACGGGTTTGGGATGACATGGAGTAATTAATGACAGAAGTTTCATTTTTGGGTGAACTGATGCAAGTACACTAATTAGCGTTGTTCAGCGTCAAAAATGATGCAGTATTGATGTGCACATGCACAGTAAACTGTGAAGGGAAAATCTGACAATCTAAAACGTCAGGATAATGGATTTGTGTGTTGTTTTTTTTTGTTGTTTTTTTTTTTTTTAGTGGGAAGAACATTTTAACACTTTAAGAATGTTTTTCCACTTTTAATGGAAAGATTAAATGTTCTTCATCAGTGCACATACAGAACCTCTAGTCACTGAAGAATGGTTCACTGATTCATCTGTAACTTGAGGAGGTTTTACCAGAGGAAATCACTCACACCAGCCTTTATCTGTTTGGGTTTATGAACAAATTATTAGTCAGTAATATGAAAGTTGCAATCAATTTGATGTTTATTAGTGTGGTCATATGAACAGATGTGAAATAAATAAACACATCTGAAGCACTGGGATAATCAAACAGTTCAGTCCTTCATCATCATCATCATCATCAGTGAGTCTCAGCACAGGAGGCCGATGTCATTCTTGGTGCAGCCCTGATGGCAGCACATTCCCGCCAGTCCCATGGAGAAGTTCCGCCTCCTACGGTCGCCGGGGTCTCTCTTACGGTCGCTCAGAACGGACATCAGATCTGAGACAGACAGACTGAGCTCTTCATCTCTGTCCAGCAGCAGCTGACCTATGACACACAAACACACTTCCCATCATGCTTCATTTTGATGATTCAAACATATATCATTTATGATATGAGATTAATCTGTTTAATAAGTGATGTATTATATTCACATTGAGATTTTCTAATCAAACAGCTTGTAAATAGTTACATGAGTAGCTAATTCCTGAATGCAAAAAAGAAATGTTGCTTAGCTGAAATAAAATATGCTTAAAATATTTATATATATGTTTTTATATATATATCTCAGAGAAAGTTTTTTAGTTTTTGTAAGATTATAATAACCCTGGTCAGCAGGAAGATGACTGTAACTACAAACTGATGATGATGAAGGTGATGATGATGTGACGGTGAGCATGGTGATGATGATGGTGAAGGTGTGTGAAGGTGGTGATGATGATGATGGTGAGGTGAGGAAGATGATGGTGAAGGTGGTAATGATGATGATGAAGGTGATGATGGTGAAGTTTGTGATGATGATAGTGATGAAGGTGATGATGATGATGGTTAAGGTGAGGATGGTGATGATGATGAAGATGATGATGCTAAAGGTGATGATGATGACGGTGAAGGTGATGATGCTGAAGGTGATGATGGTGATATAATGATGATAGTGATGAAGGTGATGATGATGGTGATGATGCTAAAGGTGAGGATGGTGATGATGATGGTGATGAAGGTGATGATGATGCTAAAGGTGATGATGATGGTGATGAAGGCGAGCAGTACCGGGCTGAGAGGTGCTCCTCCTCCACCGGGAGCCTCCACAGGTGAAGATCACAGCTCTGATGAACTCCCGGCCGCAGAGTTTCATTCCAAAATCTCTCTGTAAATCCACACTCCCGCGCACACACACACACACCAGCAGAAGTGCCGAGAACATGCCACACATCTTCACACACATCATTAACACAAGCTTATGAGAAAACACTGCGAGTTCCTCGAGCCGCTGCTTTCTGAGAATTCTCCATCAGTTCACACAGACTTTATACACTCTCTCTCTCTCTCTCTCTCTCTCTCTCTCTCTCTCTCTCTCTCTCTCTCTCTTTCTCTCTCTCTCTCTCTCTCTCTTTCTCTCTCTCTCTCTCTCTCTCTCTCTCACACACACACAAACAAACACACACACACACACACCCTCTCACACACACACATAATTTTACATTCATTATGACAGCAGTGTGCAGTGTCCCCCTGATGATACACCAGCTCCAGTGCGCTCACCACACACCAGTTACAGGGAGATTTAGGGAAGCATTTCAATAATCCTGTGAATGCACCCAAAGAACACGGAATGAAATCCTTATAATCAGGGGCGGATCTACCAGGGTGGAATAGAAAGCCTTGCCACCCCTGCTGCCACCCCAGTAGGCAACAACGAATTAAAGGTTATGGCCAATTTGAAAATTTACGATCGCGAATCTTTCTTGATTCGTGATCCCGCTCCGAACTCCCGAACTGACTCAATCTGCCTAGGGCACCATCTCCTAGAGGGGGCACCATCCCAGTTGCTCAAAAAAAAAAAAAAAATTTGATGGATGAATCCAATCCAGCGAAGAGAAAAGTAAAAGTAAAAAAAAAAAAAAAAACAGACATAAAGTTGGCTTGACTTTGGACGTTGGACACACACACACTCAGTAACACACACACACACACACACACACACACACACACACACACACACACACACACACACACACACACACACTCAGTAACACACACACATACTCAGTAACACACACATACACACACACAGACACACACACACACATACTCAGTAACACACACATACACACACACAGACACACACACACTCAGTAACACACACACACACACACACACACTCAGTAACACACACATACACACACACAGACACACACACACACACACACTCAGTAACACACACACACACACACACACTCAGTAACACACACACATACTCAGTAACACACACATACACACACACACACACACACACACACACACACTCAGTAACACACACACACACACACACACACACTCAGTAACACACACACATACTCAGTAACACACACATACACACACACACACACACACACACACACAGGTGACGGTGTTTTGCTCTTCCTGACGATGAAGCATGAGACCAGAGCTCTTATCTGTCACAGACAATATTCAAATGAGTACACGTTTAGTTAATTATTCAGCAGCTCTCATTAACATAACTGCATATGTATGTGGTCTGTTAACATCTCACATTTCCATGTTTTGTCTCCAGGTCAGTTTTGAAAGCCACTTCCTGTCTGCAAGAGGAAGTTCTCTGACACGACTTTTCATGGAGATTCTTGAAGAAGCGTTAATTATGATTATTAAAAGCCAGAAACAGACGTGCTGTGACAGATTACAGGTTTCCTGATTTCACACCCGCCGGGTGTTTTAATGACGATGACGATGTAAAGGTTTAGCGTACAAAATGATGTAAATTACCAGGAATAAAGTTAGTTAACGAGAAGTCAAGGATAACCCAGCCACCCCCAGGGTCCAGTCACATATTTCCATTTGGAAATCACTTCACTTGACACAAAAGTATTAACAATCTTTAACCAATCAGCTGGAGAAGTGCTAATCAAGCTAATAGTGTGAGTGTGTCTCATCTCATCTGAGCTGAAAGAGCTCGCGCCTGGTTTCTTTCAAGCAGAATGATTCCGGTCTGATTTCGGATTAAGAAACGTCTGTTTATATAAACCCTAAATGTTTCATTCAGATTCACATATCATATTACATGTGCATTACATAAATGTTACCAGTGCTTTAAGTGGGCCGGTACGCACCTGTACTCAGTACCGCCACTTCCAAATATAGCTCTTGAGCGTACCGCCACCTCTCCGTGTGCCCAGAACGTGCTTTTAGCGTACCGGTATTTGGACATCTGCTTTAATAGAGGTTTTAATCCTTTGCCTGCGCTGCCGCTTTTCAGAACGCCCCTCACAATGCACGCTTTCTAATTCTTCCTTGTTCGGAGTATGGAGCGTGTTCAGAGCGGGATCGCGAATCATTTGAGTCATTTCGGGAGTTCGTAGTGGGTTCGCGAATCATTTGAGTCATTTCGGGAGTTCGTAGTGGGTTCGCGAATCATTTGAGTCATTTCGGGAGTTCGTAGCGGGTTCGCGAATCATTTGAGTCAGTTTGGGAGTTCGTAGCGGGATCGCGAATCATTTGAATCAGTTCGGGAGTTCGTAGCGGGATCGCGAATCATTTGAGTCATTTCGGGAGTTCGTAGTGGGTTCGCGAATCATTTGAGTCATTTCGGGAGTTCGTAGTGGGTTCGCGAATCATTTGAGTCATTTCGGGAGTTCGTAGCGGGTTCGCGAATCATTTGAGTCAGTTTGGGAGTTCGTAGCGGGATCGCGAATCATTTGAATCAGTTCGGGAGTTCGGAGCGGGATCGCGAATCATTTGAGTGAGTTTGGGAGTTCGGAGCGGGATCGCGAATCATTTGAGTCATTTCGGGAGTTCGTAGCGGGTTCGCGAATCATTTGAGTCAGTTTGGGGATCGCGAATCATTTGAGTCAGTTTGGGGATCGCGAATCATTTGAGTCAGTTTGGGAGTTCGTAGCGGGATCGCGAATCATTTGAATCAGTTCGGGAGTTCGGAGCGGGATCGCGAATCACTTGAGTCAGTTTGGGGATCTCGAATCATTTGAATCAGTTTGAATGCAGTAGCTCTTTCTAAGGGTATTTTTTCAAAATCCTTTTGCACATTTTATTTATGTTCAGTAGCTAGTTCTTTCTAGCTCAAGCAAATCCACAAACTAATAAAAGGATTTATTATTAAGGTCGCCTGTAGAATGCTGTATATAAAACCCCTTCAATATAGTTGTTGTTACCTCAGGGGATGAGGGGAGTCATAAAAAAAAAAATTATATATATATATATATATATATATATATATATATATATATATATATATATATATATATATTTGGCTATAATAGAGTACCGGCACCTTTTTTGGGCCACTTAAAGCACTGAATGTTACATATGATACATGTGCATATATGTATTCAGAACCAAACTTCAGCACATGCACAGACCGGAGAAATCCACGAGACACTGTCAACAGAGTAAATGAGAAAAAACTGACGTTTGTCCTGCTAACACAATAATAATAATAATAATAATAATGTCAAATTATTTTTACAATTATTATTTCTGACAAACAATCAGAAGAGCTTTTTTTGTGTGCAAATATTTAGTAACTCCATCTGCAGAACATTTCATAAGACGTGAATGAGACATAATTAAACACATGCATAAATATATTTTTGAAATCTGATTATGAAAATAGTCAGACTCAAGTCTTACCATAATTATTAATAACATAATTATTAAGTCCGGCTGAGTGATCAATTTGATTATTTAGTGTCACGTAAAGTAGAGAACGGGTTCGAATGGACGTCGAGATTTCAAACGCATCTGAATGTCCAGTGTTTATCCCAAGAGAAGCTCGTTTCACTACAGTAAACAGAAAGCACCAGTATGAGTGATTAATAAACACACCATGATTTCCATTTCACAGAACATGTAATGCCTGAATATTTATGAACGCTTCTGCTCAGATAAAATCTCTCTCCAGAACCAGGTTCATAACTGTGTGTTCCAGCGCTGGCTAACATCTTCATTAATAAACTAAAGCAGAAGCTTCACTGATGAGCGTCAAAGATGCTTCACGACGCTGCTCTATCAATCCAAGGATAAACGTTGATTCGGTGAGACATTGAGAAGGACCAGAGAGCGACGCAGAGGTGATGAAGTGACCTTTCCCTGTAAGGAAAGGTGAAGATTGTTAACCGTGAGCTAGACGAAAGACCTGATGAGCAGACTGAACACAACCTGTGCTTCAGGAACACCTCAGCAGTGTCTCAGACTGATCGCCTGAAGCAGTCATTCATAAATATTTCAGTTTGAATCCAGAATATAAGAAACTTTGCTTTTTTGAATGAAATGGCAAAAAATAAAGAACTTTTCCATGATATTCAAATTTTTGTATATGCTCACTTTAAATAGTAATTCTGCTGTTCTAAACAAATAAAGAAACCGTGTAGGTGAATGGTTATTATGTGCAAACAGCAGGAAACGTTCTACATGTGTGCACATCAAAAATGAACTGAAGCTCGTGAAAACACACACAGCATCCCGATCACTTTATTTAGTGTTATATAACCATTACATTCAGATCCATCAGTACAACTGAAACAAAAGTTGTGAAAAAGGTTTCAGTGCAGTGCAGAAGAACGCAGTTTGGATCTGTTGCTCTGGAAAACATCAGATGACGTCAGCAGACGTGAAGTATATATCAGACTTCTGCTGATCATCTCCTAAAGAAGAGAAAGAGTGTGAATCTGGAGCAACATGATGTGACCTCGGGCATTTCTGAAGCACAAGATCATGATTTTTCATTTTCCTCAAAAAAAGAAAAGTAAAAATGATGTCGCATGAGAAACAACAATATTTAGAAAGATGACCACACATTCCTGGAAGTGCTGGAGGAGCTTTAGGACGTTTATGAGATTGTGGGTGATAACGAGTATTAATGAGTGTCTGAATACACCAGTGGGTCAGAAATACCTGCACTGACCGAAGCCAGAGCAAGAAACGAGCACAGATTCACAGAGAAACACCAGAATCAGCCTCAGAGACCTGACAGCATCTCTGGACCACGACTGGCTGGACAGAAATATATCTAAATATCTGACTTGATTTTGTTTACCACATTGGAATCCAAATTGGGAATCAATAAGCACCGAGTTGATCAAATTGAACTGATGTCCAACCTAACCAAGACTAGATCTGAACTGGAGAAGTGAGCGGAGCTGAGTGTGTGACTCATGTTCCTCATCAGAGCTTAATCCACTGAGATCTGTGCGCTGTACATCAGGGCAAGGGACAAATACAACCATATTCTTCTGAATTGTTCATATTGTGTCAGCGAGTGGAGATTCTTCTCTTCATAACGTCATGATGATGACTGCC
>NC_068416.1:29354293-29361793 GCF_023724105.1 Carassius gibelio | reverse complement strand
CCTCAGACACACACACACAGAGACACACACACACACACAGCAGACGTCCCGACTGAATACAATGGACACATTTGCAAGACTCTTAAAATCTGGCAACAGGTCACAGCTAGGGTTGGAGATCAAAAATCAATTCCAGTTCCAGAATCGAACACTTAAGGTCAGAAATCTGTTACTTGTTGTAAAATTTCTATTCCACACATAATTTCCAGTTGTGTGCATCTTGTTAGAATGTTATTTGTCTTTGAATGATTAATTCAACAGATTCGTTCAAAAACACTGATTCATCCAGGAATTAAACTATATTTTGAGTGAATTGAATCATTCCATTCATAAACTCCATCAGATTTTGTTTAGATGTCTAATATTTTTTCTTCAGAACTGTGAGAGAACTAGAAACTTAAAATAAAAATTCTTATTTTATCCAGAGCTCTATATAACACGTCACAAACAGCTCTTAATGGTATTCAGCAGAAATGAAATGTTCTGCAAATATTAACACAAAATACATATGTTTGATCTCTAAATATTTGACTTCATTTTTTTCTAACCACATTGTTATCAGAACTGGGAATCAATAAGAATCAGAATTGATAAGCAGAACTGGAATCCGAACTGATCAAATGATCTCCAGCCCCAGTGACAGCTCTTCATCTGATCAGGAGTTAGTGACGTGTAGAGCGTGTATCAGGGTTTCATTCTGTTGCACTGCTCTCTCTGCATGAACACAGCACTGAATCATCAACAAGTGACTCTTACCAGGTTTTTTGTGATGAATCAGTCAAACAATTTCACAAATAAGTCTCTAATTCACAACCAAGTTAAAATAACTACGAATGCACAATATTAGATTTTGCCGATATCCGATATGCCGATATTATTCTAATCATTTTGAACAAAAGCCGATGCCGATACGATATATATTTCTATTTAATTCAAAACAACGCCAGGTCTCTCCTGTGTGGAAAGTATAAACAAACTCCTGGTAAATTAATAAAGACTGTTCATGGTGATATTCTCCGTCGTCTCCATCTCGAACCCTGACAGTGTCATGTTTGTGATTTATATTCATGTAAGCTATAGTTTCTTACCTTTAAATCAAAACAGATTCATGATTTGATATTATAAGTGTCCTACAGCACCCCTTAAGTAAATAAAACGTGATTTAAACAGTGAATCTAATCATAATTCAGGCAAACCTTTGCTTCAAGAATGAGCATTTTATCGGCAAGTTATATCGGCATGATTTTTTTCCAATATTTACATTTTAAGCCTTTATCGCACAAATCCGATAAAGCATGAAATACAGTGCATTACTTCACTTTAAATCAATCTATTGTTGGGAATGATTTCTAGTGCTGCGATTGAACGGAAACACTGGCACACGTCTTTACAAAGAATAACTGAGCAATTCTGTCATTTTATAACTGTATAACATCATTTAGCTGTCAATTTAAGAGTTTGTTTGTTAAGTCGGGATCCCTTGCACACTCGAGAAAGATGACGAGAGTGATCTGCAACCAGCTAACCGTGACTAACACACACACACACACACACAGCAGAAACACCAGTGAGGATGAACTCCAGAATGGAAGAGAGAAATGAGTGTTTTCCAGACATGGACGGTCAGAGACGGATGAGGTGAGAGAGGTAGTACCGTGGGAATCAGGTCTGCCGTAGGGCCGCACTTCCCTAAGGTAGAATTGGAATGTTTTACGAAGGGCGTGGAGGTCTACAGGAAGGAAGTAGAGCTACAGTCACTGACAGACACAGCTGAGCTCCGGAGAGAGAGCACATTACACACCGGAGGACGTTTCACACCTGAAGATCAACTGCTTTTGTCCAAAACAGGGATGTGAACTGTTGGACCTTCTTCTTGGTTTACTTTGCTTTTACAAGCAACATTTCAAAGCATACTAAAATGATGCATTCTTGTAATACACCTGTTTTGGATAAGAGCACTTTGAGGATGAAGACGTGCAATATCTAATGTGCTCAGTCACAGAATCAACACTGCTGCTTTTACACAACACATCTCCCATTATGAACTGTGATACAGTCCTGAGTTAGCTTTAAATCCGGCTAAAGCTGCGTTTACACTGACAAAAAAAAAATCTGATTTGTTGCTCACATCTGATACCGATAGGAACTTGATGCACATGTGAAAAAACAAAAATCTGCACAAGATCCGATTTTTTTGCATCCGATCTGGGCCACTTCCAAATTTGGTTTTTAATCGGATACATATCTAATATCTGGACATCCAACCCAGTCATGTCTAAACACACATATCCAATATCCAAACTCCTAAAGAGAGGGTGATGTGTTTAATACCAGCGTGCTGAACTGTAAATGTGCTTGTGTGGAAATATCTGCACAATATTCAGGAGCTGGTGTTCAACCCCTGCCTCTTTAGAAATAGAACAGCTTCGCCACTAAAACCTTTTATATTTCTCAGCAATGAGGTAATAACTTCAGAATTAGGCTACTACTCTCTGTCTCTCCTTAATTCATTCAAATTCTTTCAAATAAATACAATCTAACAGCACTTCTTTATTTCTAATCTCTATCTCTATATTTCTTCTTTATCTCTAATTCTTCATCTAACCATCTGTAGATAAAAAAACAAATTACCGATATTTTCTGGTCTTCATCTGTTCAGTCAGATTTTGTGACAGCTGTTATAATGTCTACTTGACGTAAATTATATGAATAATTATAATAGCAAGGCCATTCAGAACCTGCGGGGCTAAAGAAATCACTGAGGGGCAGGAATGAACATAAACCCAGATTTCGGATACCAGTTGTGTTTAGTGGTCAAAAGATGGGATCTGTGTTAAGACTCACCTGATTCAGATCTCAACAGACTGTGTTGGTGTGGATCCAAGCATCGTGGCTGTGTTCATATATGTCTAAACAAACCAAACTAAGGCAGAAATAACCCTAGGCTCCTAAACAAACACTGGTCAGGTGTGAAAACGCCCATCGATATCTTCAGTACTGCTTTCACCTGCATTAACATACATCTCAGATGCTTCTCCTGTAACCACTTGACATCTCATTTCCAAAATAACCCTCAAAGTTTAAAACCCTTCTGTCTGGGCAATGCATTTTGCTGTTGTCTGGCATCGAGGTATGTAAAACAACAGAGCGCCTGAAGGAAATAAGCCGGTCCTCTGGAGAGACGCTCACCTTCCTCTCCAGAGCGTCGGGTGAATCAGAGATGAAGCTGATGTTGACCTCCTCTACATCAGAGCTGCTGGAGCCTGCAGACGTCACGCTGAGAGAGTCGCCTCCGTCGCCCGTCGAGCCGCTCAGACCCGGAGGGAAGCGCAGCTGATCGAAAGACTTGGAGTGAGAGCTTCCAGATCCACTGCATCCGGCTTCTCCTGAACCCACGGGCTGCCGACTGACACACACACACACACACACACATACACACACTAGAGCTGGCATCATCACTGCAGTCTGCTCGAGGAACACATTTCAATACATTCTCGACTGCGTTTTACTCGTATCAAGTAACTGGCTAAATACCGGAAGTGGCGCATTACATGGAGGAGAAAAGTGAGAAACGTTGAAGGTGCTTGGTAAATCTTAGTGTTCCTGTAGCTCAAGTGGTAAAGCATTGCGTTAGGTTGGGGTTCGAATCCCAGAAAACATATGTTAGGAGAAAAGTGTTCGCTTGAATGCAACGTAAGTAGCTTTGGATAAAAGCGTCTCCTAAATGCATACATTTAATTTAAATAATTTATAAATCTACCTAAAAACATAAGGATACATCTATATATATATATATATTCTTTTACTAACATTGACTGTTAATTGCAATTTCAAAATAAAAGTTTTAACCTTCGCTCTGAGTTTACACATTGATGTCCACATATACAATAAATCACAGTCGCTGAAATATTAAAGATTAAGTGGACATTTGAATTACGTTAACTCTATTGTTTATAATAAATTATGTATTAAGTTTTGTTCAATAAAACCATGATTACTTGCTTTATTTATGCTACTTTATTTGAACTATATATGTGTATATGTTTTTATTACCACAAAAATATATATAATTACTCGATTAATCGTCAGAATAATCAAGAGATTGCCTGAGTGGTTATCTTATGAAGGAATATTTCCAACATCTATTTCTCACTGAGCTTGTTCCAATGCATTCTGGGATTGCCTTCCCTCTATGGAAGATACATGCGATGCTACCTTACATTCGGCCTAAATCAGGATCTGTGTCAGACAGCAGAACTGATGACGACTGAAGCTAGTGTGGATGTGATGGTCAGCACTCACTCGCTCCATCTCTTCATGATCCCTGAGCTCTTCTTGGCTCTCAGCGTGTTGGAGGCGGATTCAGAGAGCGGCTCGATCTCACACGACTGACTGTAGCTGCAGGAAACCAGAACAGCATTCATTCAGGAGTGTGTGTGTGCGTGTGTGTGTGTGTGTGTGTATGTGTGTGTGTGTGCGTGTGTGTGTGTGTGTGTGTGTGTGTGTGATGTCTCACCTCTCAGCCTCCGAGAGCTTCTCCACGCCGGAGAGCCACACACTGAATCCTGCCACACGCTTGAAATTGTAATTGTTACACGCCAGCTGTAACAGTTTAATCTGAGCGATGACCTCAAACTCCTACAGAGAGACACAGATCATTAAAGAGGTAATTCACCCAAAATGTTTGGAACCTGTCAGGCGATCGTTCATCTTCAGAACACAAATGAAGATATTTCTGATGAAATCCAAGAGCTCTCTGACCCTCACACAGACAGCAAGGATCCTAACATGATCAAGACACTGTTGAAATAATCCATGTGTCATCAGCGGTTCAAATGTTATTTTATGAAGCTACAAACATACTTTTTGTGTAAAAAGAAGACAAATTTTTTTTTTACTACTATAAGCGCCATATTAGAGGTAATCACATACGTAAACAACAGATGTAATGTATGACCGTGGATACGCTGCTCGCACTGTTCTGCATCTAAATGTAAACAGTGTATCTGTGTAAATACGTTGCATATGTTGTTTACGTATGTGATACTCTCTAATATGGCTCTATAGAGTCACACATCACAGAAATGAGACCAAATCTACATTTAGGATGCTTGTTGCACACGTTTTTTTTTCTTTTGTTTTGTTAATTTATTATTTAGGAAAATATATTTAGCATGTAGGCCTATTTATTTCTTTTATACAGCCTACAGCTTCATGTTTTTCTCTATTCACAGAAGCGCTGCAGGAGCGTGATGTGATGTTGTTTATGCTGCTTTTTGTGTGTATAAAATTAATCCAAGAAAAACAAATGTAGGTATTCTTATTGGGTCACAGCCACATATCTATTTAAAATTAATTTCATTGTAATTTAAGATAATCTTGTGGATTAATAATGGCTTAATGACCATCGGTTGTTGGTTAGGAGAAATAAAATAATCAAAATGAAGAAATTAAAGTACATAAAAAGAAGATCATCATCAGTATAAGGCCAGCTGGATGGAAACGGGCTGTAGACAGCAGTTTTCGTGAAGTATTTTATGCATGTTCTCTTTGTTGATGACAAAACACTTTTCTAATGGGAGTGTCAGAGAGCTCTTGCAATTAATCAAAAATATCTTGATTTGTGTTCTGAAGATGAACGAAGGTCTTACAGGTTTTAGATGTCAAGTCAAGTCACTTTATTGTCACATCACCGCAGCACATGTGCCTTGGTCAGTGAAATTCTAGGAAGCGTGCTCCAGAATGACATGATGGTGATTAAATAATGACAGAATTTAACACGAGATCAGTGCGTCCCCATCATCGTCAGGATCTGTTCCTTCTGTTCAGACGTACCTTCCTTCTCTTCTCAAAGTTGATCAGGCCTCCCTGTGATGCAGAGAGAGAACCTGTTATTACTCATTTCTGAAGCTGAAACACATTCAGTAGTCATTGCTCAATGTCTCATCAGCTGAACTGAACTGTACAACAGGACGAAAAATGATTTTATAAACACAGTGGATAGAAAGGAGGAAAGTGTCCCATGTGCTTGATGTGACGAGCGTGTCTGTTAAGAGAGACTCACGTCCAGATAGTCCTTCATGGCTGTGTCCATCATGACCAGATCCGTCAGGAAGGTTCCCAGGTAAGGAATCGTCCCCTGCATCACAGTCTGAAACAAAAACCATCGTTCTGTCACTTCAGCAGAATTAAACACCACATCAGACGACAGATAGGGGAACCATTTATACACACTATATTGCCAAAAGTATTGGCACCCCTTCTGATGAACAGGTTTGACTACTTTAGTAGTTTCATTGAGTACACATCTTAATGTTTGAGCATATAATGATGTTCTAGGGAATTGTGTGCTTCTAGTTTTATAGCAACAGTCTGGACAGGACTCGTTTCTATCCTAACATGACTTGTGTGGAAGAACTTTACTGGTCTGCTGTGACTTTAAATGCAGAAATCAAGCCAAAAACTCACCAAACACGGATGACTTGTACATATGCATACAGTCCTTTTACACACTTCCAGAACTGTTGCAACAGAGATGGAAATAACTCTTTTAAATACATTATGTTTCCATCTTTGTTGTTGCCAGAGTTTTGGAAGTGCCTTTTCTGTTTTAAAGTGGGGGGGCTCCCAGTACCTTTGGCAATACAGTGTATAAACAGATGGACAGATATGAATCTCCTGCTGGTGTGTCTGTAGTTCCTGTAGTATGATGCTGTTTGTGTGGCTCATCATCCATCACTCTTCTGAATATCTCACCAGATCTCTCTGAGGCTGCTGTCGTCTCTGCGCTCGCTTAGGATTGATCTCCAGAGTTGCAAATTTGGATGTTCCCTCCTGCCAAAGAAATAGAAGCAGTAAATATCACACACACTCTTCCACACACTCACTAACTGCTTTATTAAGGATTATTAATGACCTCCTACTTTCTGGTGACTCTGGCAATCTTTCCTTACTCTTATTTCTCGATCTCAGCTTTTAATACTGTCTGTCCTAAGTTATTACTCATTTGCATCTCAGGAGCTGTGTTATCCTGGTTTTCCTCCTATTTGACAGACAGACAATACTACATCACTATGCATAACTATAAATCTACCACTGTTTTGCCCAAACAGGGTGTTCCTCAGGGCTCAGTTCTAGGGCCATTGGCTTTTCTTAATTAAATTATGCTCCTCGGACAAATGATTCACTGCCATGCATTTCAGTCCCATTGCATCTGAAGATATTCAGATATATACTGCTAGCCAACCTAGCATCTCTACAGTCATGCATCAGTTAGGTAAACACCTGGATAAACTCCAATTATCTCAGTTTGAATTTGACGAAAACAGAAATCTTACTTGGCTCTTAGAATTCATCAAAAATATCGTCAGCCCAAAAGACATCATTAGTTCATGCATTCATCACATGACTCTTCCTATCATTTATGGGAGGCCAATCTCCGATGTCTTTCTCTGTCTCTTAGGACAGTAACACACTGCATGAATTTGTCTAAACTCTGTT
>NC_068416.1:29339293-29344293 GCF_023724105.1 Carassius gibelio | reverse complement strand
CAACCACAGAAACAGAACAGAACAGAGTGGAACGTCAATCAAGTCGCGGATGTGAAAGTGGGCGGAGCTAACCACAGAGTAAATACATCTAGTTAATTAATATTATACTCAGTACTTATGTATACTTACAAGGAGGACACATTAAAAATAAAATAACCGAGAATTACACACAAGCTGTGTCTCTTTAATTAAAGTAAATCCAGAAAAGACACCACTATTACTGTTGGTTTTCTCTTGCGCTAATAAATGTATAATAATAATAATAATAATAATAACAATAATAATAATAATAATGCATTTAACAGAACTCAGTTTGTACTCGAATCCGTGTATAAATACTCTTATGACATAAACTCGGAGAAGCAGCGCATGAAGATCCACAGAGCGCCTCCTGCTGGAGGAACACAGCGACACACACTCTTCTGAGGAACAGCACACTTCAGAACCTCCGAGAACCCTCCAGAACCCGCAAACATTCGTGAACAAACTCTCATCACGCGCTCACGAGGTCACGGAACTTCAGCCGCGCATCTGGAGAGAATTAAAGGAGCAAAAGGAGTCCAGACACGATGTTACTGCCAGTGATTACACACTAATAACACACACTCTCTGTCACACACACACACACACACACAATCATTAATCACAACACAAGATCCACTTGTGGCTCTGAAGTTTTAGATTTAAAACCAACAAATAAAATGACTTTCTGTTTGCATAATCACTAAAACTATAACATTACCAATGAAGAGAGGACTTTAAATGACAACACGGCTGACAGTTTATCTGTTAACGTTTAGATAAAGCTTCAAAATGTTTCATAAAAATGTAATACATTTCAGCTCTAAATAAAGAAGTCAAAATTATAATTAATGAATGATTATATGTATTTTATCTGCTCCATGGACAATTCTAGATAACTAAATCCACATGAGCTTGTTGTTCATCACAGACTGGATGTGAATGTAATGAGAATGAGGACAAATCTGGAATCTGAGGGAGCAAGAAAATCTCAATATTGAGAAAATCATCTTTAAAGTTGTTCAGATGAAGTTCTTAGCAATGCATATTACTAATCAAACATTAAGTTTTGATATATTTACAGTAGGAGATTTACTAAATATCTTCATGAACATGATCTTTACTTAATATCCTAATGATTTCTGTCATAAAAGAGAAATGTATGATTGTGACTCATACAGTGTATTGTTGTTTATTTCTACAAATATAGATCTGTGACACTGATGACTGCTTCTGTGCTGCAGGGACAGGTATTTGTCCGAAATCATTGCTAATGTTCATAATGGCTTCAGTCTGGACTGTAAAATAGTGTTTTCTTCATCTGAACGTCTGTCTTTCTGAGGCTCTAATAAAGTGTGTGTGTGTCGTATAGAGAGCTGAAATACACACCACACTCGCTCTTTCAAACTCAGCTGAGACTCACTGCTTATTCTTAAAGTAGAGTTCTGGTGATGTGACATGAAGTGCTTTAGACCGAGTGTGTGTGTGTGTGTGTGTGTGTGTGAGAGAGAGAGTGTGTGCTTCTGCCCTGTGTGTGACTGACATATTTAGTTCTTCTGATTGGATAATCAAGTGTTCTAGAATAGAAGCAGTTAAACTCTGACAGTATATAATATCCATCTGTCTGTCGTCTCAGTGCTAGAGACTTCGTGAAGACGCTCATGACTGTAGAACACTTCACAATAAACAGTTCATCTGTAAGATTCATGAAAGCTCCTCGTTACACTGCTAACTTCATCATTTACTACTAATACATCTGTACATTTTAAAGTCTCTTCTGTTAACATTAGTTAATAAACTATAAACTCACTCAAAAACAAACATACTCATACACACGTGTAATACACAGCTGCGGTGTCACTCTCTCTCTCACACACACACACTGTCTCTCTCTCTCTCTCTCTCCCACACACACACACACACACACACACACTCTCTCTCTCTCTCTCTCTCTCTCCCACACACACACACACACACACACTCTCTCTCTCTCTCTCTCTCCCACACACACACACACACACACACACACACACCCACACACACTCTCTCTCTCTCTCTCTCTCTCTCTCTCTCTCTCTCCCACACACACCCACACACACTCTCTCTCTCTCTCTCCCACACACACACACACACACACACACACACACCCACACACACACACTCTCTCTCTCTCTCTCTCCCACACACACCCACACACACTCTCTCTCTCTCTCTCCCACACACACACACACACATACACACACACACACACAAACTCTCTCTCTCTCTTTCTCACACACACACACATTATGTTCTTTTAGGCAAACTGACAAAACTGATAACTCTATTTAACACAATAATATGTAACAGAACTCATTAATTGTGAAATATTTTATTGATTAACAAAAATGACTAAAGCTGCATACTGTGTTTTCTTTGTGAATGCACCGTGGATTCATTATTAATGAATGCTTGGAATTTGTGCAGATGTTTAAATCAGATCGAGTTTCCTCTCTTATATTCATGAAGAGTAATGAATGAGGCTCGTGATGTGGATCTATGATTGGAACAAATCCATGAAAACAATCCGAACACAGTCTGATCTCCACCTGTGGAGATTCCATTCACTCTCCCTCAAGTTTCTTTGACGGCACCCATTGACTTCCACAGTATGTAAATAAATCCTATGTGAGTCAATGGCTACCGCCAGCTGCTTGGTTACCCACATTCTTCACAATATCTTGTGGTTCAACAGAAGAAAGAAGAAGCTCATGTGTTTGGAACAACATGAGCAGAGAACTTTCAGTTTTGGGTCAACTATCGCTTTAATATCACATAAGAAGGAGCTTCTTTTCAGGGTTCATCCTGTTTCTGTTTTTAGTGAATACATTATTGCACAAGCTGCCAGAATCTGATATGAATAAATGAAATGACTCAGATGAAGTCGAACATTTCTGCAAACACAGTCAGAGAGATACCTGTGTCTCCAGCATCATCATCTTCATCAGCTCATCTTCATCATCTTCATCATCTTCACCGGGTTCAGGGCAGATCGATCACCCCTCTCTCATGAGGGGCACATCCTCACTGATCCGAATCCTCCATCTCTGAACCGAATCTGCTGGAATCACTCGATTATAATCCGAAACACGATCAGATCGGATCAATCCGGCTTCAGTGATCGATGATCCGGTTTATACAAACCACCAGAACCTGAGACTGAGGAATAAATCAGGAGACGAGGAATAGATCCATCATCACGAATAAAATCCTGATATTAAATCAGATTCAAAATGGAGGCAGACGATGCTGAAGATCAGTGATTTCACATCCCATCTGTATTTCACGGGAGATCTGTTTATCCGTCATTCACCGATCTGATCTCGGGGTTTCCTTCGTGAACATCTGATCCGGATCGGATCCGCTTCGCTTCGGTTCGTGTGTGTCCGCTTCGATCAGCGCTCGCGCACTCCGCATCCGGCCCGAACCCCGCAGAAGCTCCGGGTCCGAATTATTATTTGTTTTTCGTTTGTGTCCTTGACACAGATCCAGATCTGATGTGGGTTTGTAGGTCTGGGCGGGAACGCGCACGGGAGCGCGCTCTCGGGAGCGGAGGGCGTGTGCTCGCTTTAGATGACACTACACACACACACACACACACACACACACACGCACACACACACACACACACACATACACTGCGCTCAGACGCGCTTCATGTGTGACACACGGCTGTGTTTGATCTGCATTAATGCCAGTCATTATATCAGGTGATGCTGATGGAGGAGTTTCCATGGAAACAGAGAGATGTTCACTGAATACTAGTGTGCTGTGTACTGCACAGTGCACACTACATAGTCTACTGCTGTAGAACAGTATGCGAGGGTTTCAAACTGTTATAGCTAGTAACCAGAGAAGGACAGTAATGAAGAACAGTTACTCTTTGAGCGCGTATCTGTACATTACTCGAGTGGGCTGTTACTCTTTCTGAAAACTTCGCTACACTGGAAAGACAGATATCATACTTTTCACCATAGCCTATTACATTTCTATCAAGGTCCTCGAAGTAGAAAGTCAGTGTTGCTGTTGTAAAGTTACACAGCTGTGTTGCTGAGTTTTAAAGCATGTTATTTTTTACTTTAGCACAACACTGTTTAAATGTGGCTCTTAACTTCACTGATACTGTAAACTAGTCAGTGTTTTCAGTAGAGTACTGTACTGTTACTGGCTTCAGAAGCATTACGTATTGCAAGTATTACATACAATAATAATAATACACTGTGCTGCCTTAAAAAACGAAATTCACTTTTGAAAAGTGAAAATCTGTAAAATCTGTCTTAACAACTTTCGCTTGTAATATAGTCATATGTGACCAGTACTTTCCCTCAAGTAATGAAGTTGTGTAGTTTTTTCCATTTCTGGTCATAATATAACATAACAACATGTCAGAGACAGTAAACAATCACTGATATAAATACAGGTGATCTGTATTTATAGTATTTAAGACCAAGTGTTTCTGTTCCGTGTGTGTGTGTGTGTGTGTGTGTGTGTGAGAAAGAGAGAGAGAGCCGGATGTATAAACTGTTTAGACTAGTCTTAAAAAGATAGTCATCTATTTTTTTTCTTCAAGACATAACTAGACTAGAGTATGACTGGCAACTCTTTGTAGCTGCTAGTTAATCAAACTAGTTCTTAAAGGGGTCCTATTATGCTTTTCAATTTTTCAGCTTTAGTTAGTCTGTAATGTTACTGTTTGACGCACGAACATAGAGTGTATACAATCATCCGGGTTTAAATCACGCTCAAATTGATTTGATATTGACAAATATTTACACTGAAGCTCGCATGACATTTTCAGACCAGCTAACCATCACAACACACACCGGTCCAGCTAATTAATCACAACACACACGGGCCCAGCTAACCAATCACAACACACCGGCCCAGCTAACCAATCACAACACACCGGCCCAGCTGACCATCACAACACACACTGGCCC
>NC_068416.1:29326793-29331793 GCF_023724105.1 Carassius gibelio | reverse complement strand
GGTTCTTGCCACAGACGATGCTGAATCTGATCCAGAAGAAGCTGCAGGACAGAATGGTGAGTCATTACTGAAACAGACTCCTCTTTTATTTAATCCTGAAACACTCATCACTGTTTCATCAGTGAATCAGACTCATTGATTCATCACCGAATCAGACTCATCACTGTTTCTTCAGTGAATCAGACTCATTATTGATTCATTACCGAAACAGACTCATCAGTTTCATCAATGAATCAGACTCATTATTGATTCATTACCGAAACAGACTCATCACTGTTTCATCAGTGAATCGGACTCATTATTGATTCTTTACTGAAACAGACTCGTCACTGTTTCATCGGTGAATCAGACTCATTATTGATTCATCACCGAATCAGACTCATCACTGTTTCTTCAGTGAATCAGACTCATTATTGATTCATCACCGAATCAGACTCATCACTGTTTCTTCAGTGAATCAGACTCATTATTGATTCATTACCGAATCACACTCATCACTGTTTCATCAGTGAATCAGACTCATTATTGATTCATCACCGAATCAGACTCATCACTGTTTCATCAGTGAATCAGACTCATTATTGATTCATCACCGAATCAGACCCATTACTGTTTCATCAGTGAATCGGACTCATTATTGATCCATCACCGAATCAGACTCATCACTGTTTCATCAGTGAATCAGACTCATTATTGATTCATCACCGAATCAGACTCATCACTGTTTCATCAGTGAATCAGACTCATTATTGATTCATCACCGAAACAGACTCATCACTGTTTCTTCAGTGAATCAGACTCATTATTGATTCATCACTGAATCAGACTCATCACTGTTTCATCAGTGAATCAGACTCATTATTGATTCATTACTGAAACACTCGTCACTGTTTCATCGGTGAATCAGACTCATTATTGATTCATTACCGAAACAGACTCATCAGTTTCATCAGTGAATCGGACTCATTATTGATTCATCACCGAAACAGACTCATCACTGTTTCATCAGTGAATCGGACTCATTATTGATTCATCAGTGAATCAGACTCATTATTGATTCATTACTGAAACAGACTCATCACTGTTTCTTCAGTGAATCAGACTCATTATTGATTCATTACCGAAACAGACTCATCAGTTTCATCAATGAATCAGACTCATTATTGATTCATTACCGAAACAGACTCATCACTGTTTCATCAATGAATCAGACTCATTATTGATTCATTACTGAAACAGACTCATCACTGTTTCTTCAGTGAATCAGACTCATTATTGATTCATTACCGAAACAGACTCATCAGTTTCATCAATGAATCAGACTCATTATTGATTCATTACCGAAACAGACTCATCACTGTTTCATCAGTGAATCAGACTCATTATTGATTCTTTACTGAAACAGACTCGTCACTGTTTCATCGGTGAATCAGACTCATTATTGATTCATCACCGAATCAGACTCATCACTGTTTCTTCAGTGAATCAGACTCATTATTGATTCATCACCGAATCAGACTCATCACTGTTTCTTCAGTGAATCAGACTCATTATTGATTCATTACCGAATCACACTCATCACTGTTTCATCAGTGAATCAGACTCATTATTGATTCATCACCGAATCAGACTCATCACTGTTTCATCAGTGAATCAGACTCATTATTGATTCATCACCGAATCAGACCCATTACTGTTTCATCAGTGAATCGGACTCATTATTGATCCATCACCGAATCAGACTCATCACTGTTTCATCAGTGAATCAGACTCATTATTGATTCATCACCGAATCAGACTCATCACTGTTTCATCAGTGAATCAGACTCATTATTGATTCATCACCGAAACAGACTCATCACTGTTTCTTCAGTGAATCAGACTCATTATTGATTCATCACTGAATCAGACTCATCACTGTTTCATCAGTGAATCAGACTCATTATTGATTCATTACTGAAACACTCGTCACTGTTTCATCGGTGAATCAGACTCATTATTGATTCATTACCGAAACAGACTCATCAGTTTCATCAGTGAATCGGACTCATTATTGATTCATCACCGAAACAGACTCATCACTGTTTCATCAGTGAATCGGACTCATTATTGATTCATCAGTGAATCAGACTCATTATTGATTCATTACTGAAACAGACTCATCACTGTTTCTTCAGTGAATCAGACTCATTATTGATTCATTACCGAAACAGACTCATCACTGTTTCATCAGTGAATCAGACTCATTATTGATTCATTACCGAAACAGACTCATCACTGTTTCATCAGTGAATCAGACTCATCACTGTTTCATCAGTGAATCAGACTCATTATTGATTCATTACCGAAACAGACTCATCACTGTTTCATCAGTGAATCAGACTCATTATTGATTCATCACTGAATCAGACTCATCACTGTTTCATCAGTGAATCAGACTCATTATTGATTCATCACCGAAACAGACTCATCACTGTTTCATCAGTGAATCAGACTCATTATTGATTCATCACCGAATCGGACTCATCACTGTTTCATCAGTGAATCAGACTCATTATTGATTCATCACCGAATCGGACTCATCACTGTTTCATCACTGAATCAGACTCATTATTGATTCATCACCGAATCAGACTCATCACTGTTTCATCAGTGAATCAGACTCATTATTGATTCATCACCGAATCGGACTCATCACTGTTTCATCAGTGAATCGGACTCATTATTGATCCATCACCGAATCAGACTCATCACTGTTTCATCAGTGAATCAGACTCATTATTGATTCATTACCGAAACAGACTCATCACTGTTTCATCAGTGAATCAGACTCATTATTGATTCATCACCGAATCGGACTCATCACTGTTTCATCAGTGAATCAGACCCATCACTGATTCATTAGTGTATCAGACTCCTCTCCTATTCATTAGTGAAACAGTCCTGTAGTTTGTATTTGCACTTCGACATAAATTAATGACAAATTTTGCCCTAAAGGTATATTTTGTGAAATAAGTGTAAATTTAATTTCAAGAAATTTCATTTAGTAATATTTTTGGTATTGTTTTTTGTATTTAATTTTTATTTGTTAGTTTTTATTACAAGTCATGTAAACATTTGAGTTTATGTATTTTAAGTTATCTGTTTTTTGTTTTTTAAGTAATGAATGTTTTTCATTCTATGTGATTCTGCCAATGGCAATGAGATTTTCTGGTTTTAGTCAGAGTTAACGCAGTTGTGTTGTGTGTGTGTGTGTGTGTGTGTGTGTGTGTTCAGTGTGATCAGGTGATGGAGTTCTCGTGGAGTGCGCTCTGGAACATCACAGACGAGACGCCTGATAACTGTCAGATGTTCCTGGAGTGTAACGGCATGAATCTCTTCCTGGAGTGTCTGAAGGTCTGTTCATCACAGTATACTGTTGTACAGTGTTCCTGAATAAAGACTGATTGTCTGATTGTCTCCCTCATGTGTTTGATATCTGCTCTCTCGCAGGAGTTTCCTGATAAGCAGGAGCTGCACCGTAACATGCTGGGGCTGCTGGGTAATGTGGCTGAGGTGAAGGCGCTGAGGCCGCAGCTGCTGACCCATCAGTTCATCACAGTGTTCAGGTGTGAAGTGTTTCTCTGCGTGTCATTGGCTCAGTGTTCAGGTGTGAGTCTAACACCATGCTCTGCTCGCAGTGAGCTGCTGGACAGTAAAGCGGACGGCATCGAGGTGTCTTATAACGCCTGTGGAGTCCTGGCACACATCATGTTCGACGGGTCAGACGTCTGGACCATGGAGGAGCCCAGCAGGTCACATGTCATGGACAAGATGTGGGCAGCCATCCAGAGCTGGGACGTCAGCTCGCGACGCAACATCAACTACAGGCACGTAGGGGGGGGTGTTGTGTTAATGCAAAGAGCATAACATTATTAGTGTTTTTCTCTTCATAAATCTCTTTTACTCTAGGAATAATAATAGTGACGCTCCGGACCTTCGGGGCAGTAACATCCAGTGTTGTGTGCTGAATGTGCCATGTTGAAATAACATCATGCTTTCTTTGTTCATAGGTTTCCATTCTGTTGATAAGGCTTCAACATTTTTACCATTTTTAATATTTTTAATATTTGGTTTGACGTTTGTTCTATGGAGAAAATACATGATTTTATTTCTGCTTCTGCTAAAAATGGAATTGAAATGATGTAATTATAATTGTTGGTTTATATATTTCATGGTGTTGTGATTGGTAAAATCTGACAAAATAATGCATCCAAATTAATATTGTTTCTAATCATTGACTTATCCTAGACTCTTATAATAACAAACTTCTGTGTAGTATCTAGTACATGCAAAACATTTTTATTCATTTTTTTTTCATGAATAAAACTACAGGGGCATTATGTAACAAACAGGCACTTATAGGGTTAAAATACTGAAAATTCATGACATTTTGGTAGGTATGATCAGAACTGATGTTGGTTGAAAAAATCTTAGTAAGTGAAAGTGGAAAAATATGAATGTGTAATATTTTTATGACTTTTATCCTCTAAGGACCCCTGTGACACACACATCATCATTGTTTTCAGTAATGACATCATCTTGATGAATCTCTCTGTCGTCCGTCTGCAGGTCGTTCGAGCCCATCCTGCGTCTGCTCCCTCAGAGCTGTGCTCCGGTCAGTCAGCACTGGGCCACCTGGGCGCTCTATAACCTGGTGTCTGTGTACCGTGAGTCACGAATCATCAGATCAGATTTCTCAGTGTAACACTGTGTGAAAATCCTCCTGTCTGTGTCACTGAGATCAGAGCCAATCAGAATGACTGTGAGGTGTAAACTCATCATTCTGGTACTGGTAAGAGTTTCTGTGTTCTGTTGAACACAAAAGAAGATATTTGAAGAATGCTTGTAGACAGTTTTTCCTCTACTGTAGAAGTCAATGGCTACTTTCCACTGTTTGCTTACCCACATTCTTCAGAAAGTCTTCTCTTGTGTTCAGCTGAAGAAAGGAACTTCAGTTT
>NC_068416.1:29314293-29324293 GCF_023724105.1 Carassius gibelio | reverse complement strand
CAGCTGTGTATGTGATTAGGATCTTCACCTTCTGAGTTTAAACAGACTCCTGGTGTGGGAACAGTTTCAGATATTTTAATATTTCAGTTCGACAGAAGTTTTTCCAAACTGATTTTAAAGGTTTAAAATCTTTTACTTGTGGGGAAACTTGTTGGATATGGTTTTTGCTCATTTGTATAAAGGCATCTGTTGAAAAGAGAAAATGTATGGCTTTGATTCATGTCTGGATCTCTGTAAAGTGAAGATATTGAACCGAATTAAAGGTGGATCTGGATTCAAGAGCGTCAGATTCTCTGTGAACCGAAGGTAAGACTCATTAATACACAGAAGATCCACGTTTATTCCTCACGTAAAATAAGTCTTCGAGACAAGATCTTCACTGTGTGCTTCAGAAATATTCTACCCTGGCAATGTACAGCTCAAGTTGATGCTTAAGTTTAGGTTTTTTTAAATGAAGAAAACATTTGGAAACAATGAGATTAACAGTAAATAATCTAAACTTTATTAATGGTATTCACAAAAAGTTTATTATTTTTAAATAAAGAATCTGCACACAAGCTGAAACCTGAGCAGCACCACGAGGTTTAACTTCGAGAAGTGATGGTTATAACCATCTGTACATAATTCAAGCACTGGTTATTATACATTATACCTTTTTTAAATCATTTCTCAATCTGTTAATCAAAATCAATCTGTACAGGAGCTGCCAACCATATTTATCTGTTTATCCATTTAAATCTCTGATGCATTATGAGCGCTGTTGGGGAAAGATTCTTTAAAAAGTAATATATTACAATATTGGGATACTCCTTAAAACGTTACTAATTAAGTAAATTAGTTGTTTTTTATGGAAAGTAATGCGTTATGTTACTTTTGAGTTACTTAAAATCTGGGCAGGGCTTGCTTGTTTGTTTTTAATATAAAAAAGTCATTTTACAAATGTAAATACAGTTTCATATCAAAAGTGAAGTGAATCCTCCTCAGGCTGAAGGAAGTGTAAGTTCTGGTCTGTACAGTAGAGGGCGCACATCAAACTAATCACATGAAGAATATGACGCAGAAGAAGAAAGATCAACTCTAACTAAAATTACTATATAAATAACTGATATTTTCTTCTAAATTAAGCATTGTGTTACTTTTACTAGTTGAAAAAGTAATCTAATTATGTAACTTGGTAACTTGTTGGTAACCAGTGTTGGGAAAGTTCACTTTCTACATGAACTAGTTCAAAGTTGAATCCACAAATTTTAAAATGAACTAGTTCAGTTCATAGTTCTTTTTTTCCATATGTTGCTGTGAGCTTTTATTTTTCAAAATTATTGCCACAGCCCACATAGAATCACAGACAGCAATTATTTTTATCAGTTTTTAACAATGAAGCTATGCGTCAGATTTCATCTTCATATCCAATTTTGAATCCTTATCCAACCAGGGTTTACATTAGCATTGAGGGGACAGCACTTCCCCCTTGTTGCTTTAATGCTTTGTCTCTCATTCTCACCGACCTTGTCATAAACATCATAAAATTCTTTTAAATGATCATACGCCTTCTTGCTACCATAGACAGTAAAAGAAGCCCATTTTTTGTGTTTTTTAGCACTTCCGTTTCTGACGCGCAGACTCAAACGAAGCTTGACGACGTCAGCAACCTGTCTGACAGATGTAAATCTTCTAGTAGCTGTGCGTGCAAACTGCCATCGTTAATCTTGCAGAGACGGAGAGCTTGAGCGGGGAGTTCTTTGTCGTGAGTGAGCAGGAGTAAGTATTCTGATTAATTATTTTGTATAGTATTTTAAAATGTAACGCCAGTACGCCATATTAAGTTAATTGCCTGCGAGCTTCTCCTCCTGTCTGTACGGTAATGCGACAGAGAGCCGAGTGGTTATGACGCAATCGTTAGCCTATTTTTTACAAAAACTGTTTCTACGGGGCCATGATGTAACATAGAAGGTAATGGAGCCCTTTATACATTGTCGTGTATCTTTAGAAATAAATAATGGACAAACGGAGTCTTTAAACGCCTCAGATGTAAAGTTATTCGCTGTCAAAGTGACGCCAAAATGAATGGGAGTCAATGGGAATGCTAACGCAAGTGAAGTTCTGCTAAAAGATGGCAGCCCCCACCCGACTTCAACTTCCGGTCGAGTTCCTTGCCCCCTGCTTGATACATGCTGCTGTTTTTTTGATGACGCGTCACGCATGCAGCGGACGGCGGTGTGACACTGGTGGCTGGTGTTGCCAGATTGGGTGTTTTTCCGCTACATATTAAGACCCGTTAACGTTGTGTTTTAGCCGGGTTTTTGCCTGGAAGGCTCTATAGAAATCTGGCACCCTACTGAACGAAGTTAACCTGAGAGAGCGTGCCGTTCACAGACACCAGAATGAACAAGTTGACAGTAACGTTCATCAGGCATTAATACAGCACGTTCAGTTCACGTTCGCCCAAAATATGAACGAGTTCATGAACTATCCTTCAATGAACGCGTTCAGGCACAACACTGCCCCCAACACTGATCACGACAGACACCTGATAACGTTCTGCTGGATTTCTGTTGTGTTGAAGGACGGTTGCAGATGCAAACGGATCAGTGAGGCTCAAACCTCACTCAGACTTGCTCAAAGCAGCTGGAGCTCTCTGCAGTTATGGGAGTGTGGTCCTCATGCAGCAGATTTGTGGGTTTCTCTCTTGTAGAGTCTCCAGAGATCACACAGTGTCCTGACCACTGACCTCTCCAGAGCTTGTGTTCTCTTCAGCATCTGGTGTTTCAGTCTCGTCCTCGGTCTGGACGCACAGCAGGAGGCTCAGATCCAGGAAGGGTTTGTGGCATGGAATTATGGGTCTGACTGTGTGTGTTTTTTTTTAGATTGGATTGGTGCTGGAGAACTCTTCTCGCTTGCTGACTTTGGTTTTTGTCTTGGGAATTTAAATGTTGAATTTACTGCAGCTCTGACAACCATCTGCAAGTTTCCTCCCACTCCGGACACTCACTTATTTCAACCGGTAAAAACTCAAAGTCTGTGCCATCAGTCAGCGATGGACAATCTCTAGCCTGTTCTGTCTTATTCTTTGGCTCTTCATCTTTGAAAGTGACCCGAGGCGTCCTGACGGCTTTGATCTTTTCGAAGAAGACGCACTGTTCCTAAAGAAATCCGTGATCTCTTCCTGTTCTTCTGCCTGAGTGTCCACTTCTTCTTCTTTGTGGTGTATCTCGTATCCGGCGAGTCGGAAAGGATCATGCGATTCTTCAGGAAGTATCTCAGGAACATCATCTCCCAGAGTCTCCGCCCTGAGCACAAACTTCTCCAGATATCCTCTGTCCTCGGAGTCAGACGCTTGACTGTGGAAGGATTTCTCCGAGGTCACGCTCTCGACGTCATCGTCCTGCTTCCTTCTGGTTCCGACGGCGTCTGCGTACAGGTCCGAGTAGAGAAACGCCAAGGCTTTGGGCTCCTCCAGCAGGTTGGGGTCAATGATCTTCGGAGGACCTTCAGGAAGGTATATGGGAGTGAGGACCGACTCCTCGCTTCCAAACAAGACGCTTCCACTTTCCTTCAGAGAGGATTTGGAAAACTGTCTTTCCTTTCCACAAACACTCGCAGCAGAAGGCGGCTCACTCCCTCCGCCGTAAAACACATCGTCCAAGTGTTCGGCAGAAATGTCCAGCATACTCACAGCCGAGGAGACTCCAGAAAGTCTTGTTTCCGCTTCAGGACCAACTGCTTTATCATCTTCTTGTGTGAACCTGTCCTCTGTTTCCTGCTGGGCTTCTTCTGCTGGTGCTGCTCCGGATGGAGCTTGATGGTCAAGGAGCGTGAACTTCTCAAAGTAGTCTTCAGCTGTCTGTCCTCTTCGGGACACTTGGATGGGCAGAAACGGGATCTGGACACCTGGCTCTGGTATCACTGAAACGCTCTTCTCCGTCTCTACAGAATCAGTGTAAATGTCCAGCTCAGGTTCATCCAGGATCTCTGGGGATCTCACAGCAGGCGTCTCCTCGAGGTAATACAAGTTATCTTCCAGACCTCTGCTCTCCTCTTCATCCACGGTGAAGACTCTCGGTGGAGCGATGATGTTTAGTATCTCCGATCCTTCAGAGACGAGACTGAACAAACGCTGGTTCTTTTCTCTCTGATCAGCTGTTTTGTGCTTCTCTGTCCCTTCTTCTGGAGTCACATTGGGCCGGGACACTTCCACCATGGCCGGTCTCTCGGCTTCAGCGAGGATCTCGTGACTGACCTGAGGGAGCATCTTTGGTTTCTCAGACTTGGGCTTCCTCTTCCTTCTGCTCATCAGTTCTTCGTCCATAATGAAGAGGATCCTTCCGGCCGCTCCGGAGCCGCAGCAGCTGTATCCGGGTTCATTGAGCTCGGAAGCCCAAGGTGTGGAGCAGCGGCTGGAAGCAGTTTCCCAAACGATCCCGCTGTCCTCGCTCTGGACCGTCACCATGGAGAAGGACGGATCCATCATCAGGCAGTGGAGCTTCGGCTTGACCGCTCCGTCCTGGACCACCTCTCTCAAGCTGCAGGGTAGTTAACATTAAGCATTTCATTAGTAACAAGCTGATTTTTGTGTTCTTATGTTGGAAACTTCATGCTAACAGTGTACACTACCAGTCCAGAGTAGAACATTAAGATCTGTAATGATTTTAAAGAAGTCTCTTCCACCCACCAAGCCTGCTTTATTTGATCCAAAATACAGCAAACACAGTAATCCTGTGAAATATTTTTCTGTGTGAATCTGTGTTAAAGTGTAATTTATTTCTGTGAGGTGCAGCTGTATTTTCAGCATCATTCCTCCAGTCTTCAGTGTCACATGACCGAAAAAATTATACTCAGGTAGTTTCAAAATTTATAAAAATAATGCTGTCAAACGATTAATCGTAATAAATCGCATCCAAAATAAATGTTCTTGTTAACATAATATATGTGTGTACTGTACATATTTATGAAGTGTATATATAAATACACACATACCATATATATTTTGAAAATATTTACATGTATATATTTATATCAATATAACTTATATATAAATATATTTAATATACAAACTAAATTCCAAAAAAGTTGGGATACTGTACAAATTGTGAGTAAAAAAGGAATGGAATGATTTACAAATCTCATAAACTTATATTTTATTTGCAACAGAATATAGATATCAAATGCTGAAAGTGAGACATTTTGAAATGTCATGCCAAATATTAGCACAGTGCTGGGGTCAAATAACAGTTTTGAAATCAAAGGAATTACGTACATTTTAAAAGCCCAAGCCCCTTTACAGCCCGACATTCATATGTGCACACACACACACACACACACACACACACGCACACACACACACACACACACAGCTATTTTGCCTTTTGTCAAGTATGAGTCATTTATACGTGTTTGAACATAATTTATTCATAACTAATGTAGATTAGACCACTTGGAAGTTGGAATAAAGAAATAAAATAAGTCCTCTGTAACATCTCAGCACTGTAAACAGGCCTAGACTCATTTAGCCTATAAATAGACCAAAGCACCAATAAAAAATAGTTTTTTTTTAAACAAATTGAATTAAGATCAATTCTAAATTAAGATGGGTATTTGTTAATAACGAAATTAAGATAAAGGCTCCGGATTTGCTTCGCACTAGCAGCTGACATTTAATAAAAGATGAATGCCAACATTAGCGTAAATACTCTGTCCACATTATACATTTAAGACTCAATGAATATTTAGTTATCATTTGAAAAACCTTTACTCACAGAGGTGTCCCGTCTGGTTCGGGCAAAGATCTTCAGCTTTATTGTGGTGTGATCTTGCGCTGATGCTCGTTCATGAGTCTCACCTGCTGCAGGTGTGTCTTGGCTCTCTGGAGCGCGTGCTCGTAGCCCGTCCGCCGCAGCTCGCTCAGACTCTCGTAGTACTCCTCGGAGTCATCGCTGTCCGGAAACAGCACCTGAGACAGGATCCTCCACCCGCAGGTGTCGAGCGCGTGCCCCAGGTACACCTGCAGCTGGAAGCAGAGCGCGTCCGCGTGGCCATCGCTCAGCTCGGGCGCGCCGAACAGCACCGGACCACACCGTCTTGACCCTCTAGCTCTCTCTCTCTCTCTCTCTCTCTCTCTCTCTCTCTCTCTCTCTCTCTCTGTTTGTTTTCTAACTGCTTGTTACCTTTGACACTAGCATTCTCCATTCTTATTCTATTCTATCTACTTGTTTTCGTTTTGTTATATACAGTCAGGTCCATATACACTGTGTGTGTGTGTGTGTGTGTGTGTGTGTGTGTGTGTGTGTGTGTGAGAGAGAGAGAGAGAATCTGACCCTGGAGCACAAAACCAGTCAAAGGGGTAAACATTTATTAATTAAGATTTATCTTTATACATCCTCTGTGAGCTGCTGTAATCTCTCCAGTGATGTGTGGTTTGTTCGGAGGACAATATTTGAAAATCTGGAATCTGAGGGAGCAAAAAAAACTGAATATTGAGAAAATCATCTTTAAAATTGTTCAAATGAAGTTCTAAGCAATGCATATTACTAATCAAACATTAAGTTTTGATATATTTACAGTAGGAGATTTACTAAATATCTTCATGAACATGATCTTTACTTAATATCCTGATGATTTCTGTCATAAAAGAGAAATGTATGATTGTGACTCATACAGTGTATTGTTGTTTATTTCTACAGATATACATCTGTGACACTGATGACTGCTTCTGTGCTGCAGGGTCAAACACACACACACACACACACACACAGTGTCAGGTTGACCATGATGTTGGACGGGTTGTGTATAGCAGCTCATAGGAACAGTTGCTAATGATGCTGAAGTACATGTCTCTGGTCGAGGCTCAGTCAGAGAGTATGTTTGTTCGACAGTGATGGCGCTGCAGTGAGGCTAGGGGGCGCTATAGAGCCGTCACTATTTAGCTGCACCCCCCCCCCCCCCCCACAATTTTTATTTATTTTGATAAAGAAGATAACCTCCACGTCATGTGAGCGCAGTTTCCTGAATTTAACCCATTACACATCACTAAGATTGTCATGTGGTGTTCATTTAATGTTTAATTCAAGTCTAAAGTACCTATGCACAGTTCTTATGCATGTTTAAATAGACAATCGCCTTCCAAAGAAATACACTGTAAAATAATTGAGTTATAGTTCATCAGAAGTTGATGCAGTTTTGAAACACTTTTCAAACCTGAAATGATTGTTGTAAATCAGAAGCTAAATGCTGTGTAGCACCGGAGTAATGACTGATCTCCACGAGACTGGACACTTCTGAGGGTTTATGAGCGCCAGGATATTTAAAAGATTAAAAAGAGGAATTAGGGAGAATAAATGAATTATGAATAATTTGTCCCTATTGTGTACATAATATGTAATCATGTAATTCATAAAAAAATTACTGTCATCTGATTACAAGTATTTTAAGATGTAATTTAATCTAATTACAAGTACTTGTTTTTTGGAGTCTGATTATGTAATTAGTTACAGCTCTGCTGTCTACATATTTTCTACTACTATTTTTAAACAGAGCTCATATTATGTTAATGCTCTATTCATGAGTAATGAGCTACACTTTAATATTCATGATGTGTACACAGCTAACAGGATGCGCTCAGAGCTTTAGCTAATGTTCTCTCAGTGTAAGAGCGAACGTTTTTCTCTTAATAGAACATTCAGAGTTTCAGAGAGAATGCTTTTTTTTTTTATCTGAGACTTTTGGCAAAGTAAAGACTTTTCTTTCTTTCAGTGATCTCGAGAAAGTCATTCATGCCTTCATTTTTTCCCGTCTTGACTACTGTAACTCTCTTTATGTAGGAGTCAGTCAGACAGCACTGCAGCGCTTCAGGTATCTAGACTGCTGACAAGTACACGCAATCATGAGCATATTACACCAATTTTATTGTCGCTTGAGTGGTTGCATGTTTCAGAATTGAATACAAACTTTTATTATTTGTTTTTAAATCATTAAATGTCCTGGGTCTAACATACCTTGCTGGCTTATTAAAACAGCACACATCAGCTAGATCTCTTAGGTCCTCTGATCAGCTGCTCTTAACAATTCCCAGATCCAGACTGAAACTTAGGGGTGACCGGGCTTTCTCAGTTGCTGCACCTAAACTAAGGAACATATTACCTCTGCATATCAGAATGGCTCCATCAATAGCTATTTTTAAAGCTCACTTAAAATCTCATATATTATCCTGTGCTTTTAACCTTGATTAGGTCCGGGGAGGCATGTCTTGGACTAATTGTGTATGCATGTTATTTTTGTATTGTTTGTTTTATGTATTATGTATTATTGTTTTAGTCTGCTGTACAGCACTTTGGACAACTGCTGTTGTATTAAAATTGTGCTTTATAAACAAAACAAACAAACAATGCTTATACATCTTGCTTGGGACGTTTTTCCCTGAAACATGTTATTTGAATGTTCATCTCATTTCTTGTTTCAAATTGTTCTGAGAACATTAAAAAATAATGTTCCCATAATGATTGCACAATTATGAAATGGAATGCTATGTTTTTTCTTGGTCATCTCTTAACTTTTTTTTTTTTGAATGTTCAAATATTCAGAAATAACATTTTACTAACAGTTACATTTGTGCATTTAGCAGATGCTTTTATTCACAGCAACACAGACTTGTGTACTTGATGAAATCTTTATCAGAATGTCCTTAGAACAAGAAAAGAGAGAAACAGACTAATATTATCATAGATGCCATTCTTCTAATGATGTAGCAAGTACACAGGGTGTTATGGCATGTGTTCCCGGTTCCAGTTTAACTATTTAAGCCTAAAAATCCTTTTTATATTTGGATATTAAAAGCATATTAGTATGTTATGTGTAAGCCAGGTTAAAGAGATGGGTCTTTAATCTAGATTTAAACTGCAAGAGTGTGTCTGCCTCCCGAACAATGTTAGGTAGGTTATTCCAGAGTTTAGGCGCCAAATAGGAAAAGGATCTGCCGCCCGCAGTTGATTTTGATATTCAAGGTATTATCAAATTGCCTGAGTTTTGAGAACGTAGCAGATGTAGAGGAGTATAATGTAAAAGGAGCTCATTCAAATACTGAGGTGCTAAACCATTCAGGGCTTTATAAGTAATAAGCAATATTTTAAAATCTATACGATGTTTGATAGGGAGCCAGTGCAGTGTGGACAGGACCGGGCTAATATGGTCATACTTCCTGGTTCTAGTAAGAACTCTTGCTGCTGCATTTTGGACTAGCTGTAGTTTGTTTACTAAGCGTGCAGAACAACCACCCAATAAAGCATTACAACAATCTAACCTTGAAGTCATAAATGCATGGATTAACATTTCTGCATTTGACATTGAGAGCATAGGCCGTAATTTAGATATATTTTTGAGATGGAAAAATGCAGTTTTACAGATGCTAGAAACTTGGTTAGAAACAAATTGGTGTGTTTCACCGGGCCACGAAGAAATATAGAGCTGAGTATCATCAGCATAACAGTGAAAGCTAACACCATGTTTCCTGATGATATCTCCCAAGGGTAACATATAAAGCGTGAAGAGTAGCGGCCCTAGTACTGAGCCTTGAGGTACTCCATACTGCACTTGTGATCGATATGATACATCTTCATTCACTGCTACGAACTGATGGTGGTCATATAAGTACGATTTAAACCATGCTAATGCACTTCCACTGATGCCAACAAAGTGTTCAAGTCTATGCAAAAGAATGCTGTGGTCAATTGTGTCAAACGCAGCACTAAGATCCAATAAAACTAATAGAGAGATACACCCACGATCAGATGATAAGAGCAGATCATTTGTAACTCTAAGGAGAGCAGTCTCAGTACTATGATACGGTCTAAATCCTGACTGGAAATCCTCACATATACTATTTTTCTCTAAGAAGGAATATAATTGTGAGGATACCACCTTTTCTAGTATCTTGGACAGAAAAGGGAGATTCGAGATTGGTCTATAATTAACAAGTTCTCTGGGGTCAAGTTGTGTTTTTTTTATGAGAGGC
>NC_068416.1:29259293-29309293 GCF_023724105.1 Carassius gibelio | reverse complement strand
TCCACTATAGCCTATGTAAGATTTTCTTCTAAATCTGTGAGTTATGAGCAATTTAGCCTGAACATGTTTTGTGAACACGGGCCCAGATGAACTTGGAACGAGTGTTATATTAATGTTACTGGAAGGGATTTTTTCAGAACTTTGAAAGGACTTTTCTGGCCCCGTCTCTCACCGGCCTCGGGGTGCTCCGCTGCGGCTTCTGGGGTCCAGGGCCCGGCCTTCACATATCCTCTCTTCTCCAGAGCGAACACGAACCCTCCGTCTCCAATCACCACCTCACCAGAGCCCAGGCGCTCCAGGACACCCTAACACACACACACACACACACACACACCGCACACCGCACACACACACACACACAACACGCACCACACACCGCAGACACACCGCACACACACCGCACACACCGCACACACACACACACACACACACACCACACGCACCGCACACCGCACACCGCACACACCGCACACACACACCGCACACACCGCACACACACGCACACACACCGCACACACACACACACACACACACACTTAGCACTGCGCGACTACAGCTCAAAACACTTCAGCGCAGAGACGCGTGATCGTGTGGATCAGGGTCCGAGCGCGCTCTCCAGGCGCGTTTCCACACACACTTTAACATGAGCTTCAGTGTTTCTGTTCATGTGTTCGAGACAGTTTATATATAAACAGCTGAAAGAAGTATAATCCTGCAGCAGGATCTCATGCGTGTGAAAACAACGCGCGTAAAAACAAAAGCTGGCTGTGTCTGGATCAGAAACTCACCCTCTTTGATCCGACTGGTGCCATGTTTAGCAGGAGATTCAGAAACAGATGAAGATCTTCAGGAGAGCTGAGAGAGACTGGAGAGAGATCCTCGAGAGAAGAGCGCTTATAAAGAGCAGAGCTGGAGGGGTGTGTGTGTGTGTGTGTGTGTGTGTGAGAGAGAGAGAGAGAGAGAGAGAGAGAGAGTGTGTGTGTGTGTGTGTGTGTGTGTGAGAGAGAGAGAGAGAGAGAGAGAGTGTGTGTGTGTGTGTGTGAGAGAGAGAGTGTGTGTGTGTGTGAGAGAGAGAGAGAGATTGTGTGTGTGTGTGTGTGTGTGAGAGAGAGAGAGAGAGAGAGAGTGTGTGTGTGTGTGTGTGTGAGAGAGAGTGTGTGTGTGTGTGAGAGAGAGAGTGTGTGTGTGTGTGTGAGAGAGAAAGAGAGAGAGAGTGTGTGTGTGTGTGTGAGAGAGAAAGAGAGAGAGAGAGAGAGAGATTTTTTTTTTTTTTTGAGATTTCAAACCTCTTTATTTTTCAAAACATGAGTTCTCTACAACACAAATAAACCCATTTCTGAAACGAAAAAGAAAAAAGCATGATTTAACTCAGAACAGTCCCAAAAAACAAGACATTTTCCACTACAGAACATAAAACATTTTTAAGACACCAAATGTTTATGAACTCCTCTACATTATTTGTGGTACTGTAGAAATCAAAATCAACTTTCAATCTAGCTTTCACCATTCTAACAAAAACAGTATTTATGTCAAAGTCTAAGGACTCTTCAATCTTATTTCTTCTACTGAGGTAGATAGCCATTTTTGCTTGACCAAATACAAAGTTAAACAATTGACATTTCACTCTCCTTTTTTGACTATAACTAAAACCAAGAATAAATAAATTCTTAGAAAATTTCTCTCCAAACATCATGAACATTTGTTGCAACAACTGAAAAAAAGAGCACAATCTGCTACAATCCAAAAAGCAGTGGTAAACTGTTTCCCTCTGCAAACAAAAAGGGCACTCTTCACTTACATTAGGATTAATGATGGAAATAAAAGCATTAACAGCCACACTACCGTGTAGGATTCTCCACTGTAAATCCCCAACCCTTTTGGTCAACGGTGGTTTGTAAATCGCTCTCCATACTGGTCTGACCTCATTGTCAAGCCCCAAATGGGCTCTCCAAGGAGTGTCAGCCCGACCACTTAATTTGACTTTATTTACAATTTTTACAAACATTTTATACATAGTTTTTCCTCCCATGTCTTCAAATTCATTTGTGAGAGTCTCTCTGGACTCTAACAGTTCACCAGTACAGTCTTTAAAATCAGGAGATAGAGTCAATGCAGGAAAAGAATCATCAACAACTGGTTGACCTTGTCCATTACTGTAGTCATTTAGCAAAGATAATTCAGTCTTAGTGAGTTCGCACTTCCAAGTGCTAAGCATTTGATTTATGATCCTGATCGATCGAACTCCAACACGAGAAGCTAGAGCTGCAGTGTCGATCAAATTTGGTCCACACAGATCAACCACATGTCTCAGTGTAACAATCCCAGCCGTACAGAACGACTGCATCACAAAAGGTCCGGTTATGTGTTTTAAGTTGAAACGAGTGCCATTCACCACTGGCTCTTTCAACAGCCATGACAGGGACTCACAGCTTGCCACTCTCTTTTTATGGAACATCCCCCACACGGTGAACAGTCCATGGTAGAACTTTGGGAGGTTAGACAGCTTTTGAGCACTCAAGTCCATTAAAAACAAAGGCTCAGCAAGACCCAAATTCCCGCCTCGGATCAATATGGTTCTGGCTAAGGGTCTCCAGACAAGATCTACGGGCCCAACAAGATGTCTCTGGATAAACTGAAGTCGGAAAGTGGCGCCCCTACTGGCGAGATGAATAAGTCCCTGCCCTCCTTCCTCTTTTGGCAGAAACAGTACACTCTGTGGGACCCAGTGCAGCCGGTCCCAGAAAAAGTCCACCAACACTGCCTGTATCTTAGCCAGCAGTTGTGCAGGAGGGTCTACGCATGATAACCGGTGCCACAACATTGATGACACTAAATTGTTGATCACTAGTGTTCGGCCCCTAAAGGACATGTGTGGCAAGATCCATTTCCATTTTTTGAGACGTCCTTCGACTTTCTCTAAAACATTTTCCCAATTTTTACATAGAAAAGTATAATCTCCAAGATAAACACCAAGGTATTTAAAACCACCCTTGTTCCAAATTAACCCGGCAGGTAAAACAAGTTTTCTGCTCAACTCATTACTATTCGTTAAAGCTTTGCTTTTCTCCCAGTTAATTTTGGCAGAGGACAATACGCCAAACCCATTAATATTTTCTACAAGGGTGTCAATATCTTCTTGTCTTTTGACAACAACAACAACATCATCGGCATAAGCAGATAATTTAAAAGAGGTTTCACATCCAGGAAGGTTTACACCAATAAGAGATTTTCTTAGTTTGTGCAGAAGAGGCTCTATGGCCAAGGAGTACAGCATGCCAGATAATGAACATCCTTGTCTGACCCCCCTATGAACTTTAAAAGGAGCACTTAAACCACCGTTGATCTTTACAATACTCTCAATGTCACTATACAAGACTCGAATCATGTTTATTAAACCAGAGCTAAAACCAAACGCACCTAACGTTTGCCACAAATACTGGTGCTCGACTCTGTCAAAAGCCTTTTCTTGGTCTATTGAAATCATACAAATTTCACAACCCAATGAATTGGAGAGGTCCAAAACGTCACGAATTAAAATAACATTGTCAGATATCAACCTATTGGGTATGCAATACGTCTGGTCAACATGGATAACATGCTGCATAACATTTTTCAGTCTCATTGCCAACACCTTCGACAAAAGTTTGTAATCAGTGCAAAGCAGAGCAACTGGCCTCCAGTTCTTTATCTCTTGTAAATCTCCTTTTTTGGGGAGAAGAGTGAGGATTGCTCTCCTACAACTCAAAGGTAAATGTCCTTTTTTTAAACTGTCTCTGAGAACAAGCAACAAATCTTTGCCAATCACAGACCAGAAAACTTTATAAAAGTCCACAGGAAGTCCATCAATGCCCGGAGATTTACCGCTTTGTAGACTCTGCAACGCAGAATATAATTCATCAACGGAGATCGGTGCATCCAACTCCATGTTGGCCTCTTCGGAAACCTTAGGTAAGCCCTCATAGAAAGACTGCGCCACCTCTGGTCTCTCTTGGAACTCACTCTTAAAAAGCTTCTCATAAAAAACAACTACAGATTTACGAATGTCCACAGACTCCTGCAGCAATTGTCCAGTACTGGCAGACCGCAGAGAGTGCATTAGTCTCCTTTGTCCATTTTTTTGTTCAAGGCCAAAAAAAAAATGAGAAGGTGCATCCATTTTGGCTATATTTTGATGACGTGAGCGAACCAGAGCACCTTGACCAGAGAAACCCAACAGGTTAGATAGAGCTGACTTTTTCCTTTTTAAAGCTTTAAAATGTTCTACTTCTCTTGTTGAGTCTGCCAAATCTTGCAGCTTTACTATTTCACTCTCCAATGCTTTCATAGATCTAGTCATGTCTCTTGTGACATTAAGAGTATATTGTAGGCACAGCTGTTTTATTTTGACCTTCCCTATGTCCCACCACTGTTGTAATGAAGTGTACTCCGATTTTTCTTTTGTGTAACCACTCCAGAAATACTTAAAAGTATCTTTAAAAGCATGATCAGAAAGCAAGGATACATTAAAATGCCAATAGGCACTTTTACATTTAACATCCTTAACAAAGATATCAACTTGTACGAGACAATGATCTGAAATGCCAACTGGGTGTATTGAACACCCTTTTAGTACATTACTCTGATGTTTGAAACAGTAGACTCTATCAAGCCTAGCCAAAGACAAAAAATTATCTTTAACATGAGACCAAGTATACTGCCGCTGAGTGGTGTGAAAAAACCTCCAAACATCACATAAATCATTCATCTCAATTACTTTTACAAGACAATTCTTACTGGCTCCATGTGGTTCTGGGTGGTTTCTGTCTAGAGCTGCGTTCTCAGTGCAGTTAAAATCACCACCCAGGAACATGTATCCATCAGCACTACATTTGCTCATTACATCATTGAGAGTGTTTAAAAAGACCACTCTTTCTGGGCCTACAGTAGGAGCATAAACATTTATGAAAGTCATTTTTACACATTCAAACACAGCTTGTATTTTTAACAAGCGACCTGGAATTATTTCCTCAGTAACACAAGAGATGGGTAAAAAATCTTTAGAAAACAAGATACCCACTCCACCACTATTACTACACTTATGACTGAGAAAAACTTCCCCATCCCAATCTTTCTTCCAGGCAGTTTCATTTTCAGCTGTGCTATGAGTTTCTTGTAAAAAAATTACATTCAGTTTTTTAACTTTAAACAAACTGATGAGGGAAACTCTCTTCACATCCTCTCTCGCACCATTAACGTTTAAAGAACCCAACTTTATGTCACACATAGAAAATGTTAAGTTGCATTTAAACAGAACAGAGAGGTTAACACAAACAAAGAAAAAGAAAAACAAAAGGCACTTAACCATCATTAGCTAATTGTGCTCTCGCTTTTATCATTAATTTTTTTAAACGAAAAATTTCCTGGTCTGTAAAGGTCAGTTGGCCTGAGTTTTCTTTATTTTTCATGAAAAACTTGACTGAGTCAATGAACAACTTTAAATCTGGAAAAAACTCATCAATTTTAACTGATCTCAAACCTTTGGTTCTTTGTAAAAAAGACTGAATTTTAGTGAAAGGGTAAGCACTCTCCACGTTCATCTGTGTGTCTCCACTAACATCACTTTCAGACTCTTGTGTGCTCATCAACACATCATCTGACTGAGAAGAAATGCTCATTGGATTCGTTTTTGATACTTTTGTAACTTGTTCAGTGTTTGATTTATTTTCTGGATTTTTTCTCTTGGTTGACAGTTTTGAAATTTCAGCATCCAACAAAGCATCTTCTTCATTAAACAACACTGACTCAGCTACTCTAGTCGCGGTTTGACTAACATTTTGATCCTCTTTTAAAACATCTTGTGCGTTTTGATCACTCGCTACACTTTCTGTCTGCTCATTCTCCTGATCACTATCATCTCCGTTTTCTTCCTGGACCGTTCTCTGCGGTTCGACGGGTAAAGAAGTTTCGCTTTCGGCCCGTACGGGCGGCAGATCCGCTACAGCCCGCATCGCACCTGCTCTCTCTGGGCACGAGCGAATCACGTGACCAACAATTCCGCACCCAAAGCATTTCATCGTCTCTGATGTTACATGAACGGTGTAATCAAAGTCATCAACCTTAAACTTAAACACTAAGTTTAACTCTTCATCGCTCTTTTTAAGAATCATGTGTACATGTCTCCTAAAAGACACAACATGTTTAAGATGAGGAGATTTACAGCTGATAGGGATCATCTTTATCGGAGTCACTAGTTTTCCGTGTCTCCCTAGTTCTTTTTCCAAAAGTTCATTTTTCATAAACGGAGGTACATTCGAAATGATGACTTTTTTGGCAGGGTTCACTAGAGACAAAACTGGTGTGTATGTATCTTGAATCACAACTCCACTTTCAAGTATCTGATTTACTTTGTCCACACTGTCTAAAAAAATCACAACGGCACTATTCATCCTAGAAGCCGATTTAATACTGTCATATCCGACAATCTCACCCACCGCTAGACTACAATCTTCAACCGAACACCCGTTAGGCGGAGAAAGTTTGATAGCGTGTCGGCGCGTGAGCTTGTGCAAACTACTGTGTTCACCTGCAGCAGCCATGCTGACCAGCCACGCCGGCAGCCGCCGCCTCCACCAAACAAACACAAACACAAACGATACCCAATAAACACTGTCCCTCTAAAAAACTTCTCAAAGCATCAACAGAGAGAGAGAAAAAAGGAGAATTAGAAAACTCACATTCAGCACGCTCTCAGCAGCAATCACCGCAATCACTCCCAACACGCACCCACACCCTCGCGCAACAGTCACACCGGAAAGTGAGAAAGGGAGAGAGAGTGTGTGTGTGTGTGTGTGTGTGTGTGTGTGAGAGAGAGAGAGAGAGAGAGAGAGAGTGTGTGTGTGTGTGTGTGTGTGTGTGTGTGTGAGAGAGAGAGAGAGAGAGAGAGAGTGTGTGTGTGCGTGTGTGTGTGTGAGAGAGAGAGAGAGAGAGAGAGAGTGTGTGTGTGTGTGTGTGTGTGTGTGTGTGTGTGAGAGAGAGAGAGAGAGAGAGTGTGTGTGTGTGTGTGTGTGTGCGTGTGTGTGTGTGTGTGTGTGTGTGTGAGATCGGCCCCCTGTAACCTAAACTGTAGTTCACAAAGTCACTGGTTAATGTTTATCTTTCAGCTGATCTCATTTCACAGAACACCAGTATCATCAGAGTGATGCTCGATAAATCATTCAGAGAGAAATAAAGAGGTTTGGGCCTGAGCTCTTGCTCTACTAATAGAGATTAATGCTACATACTGTACCAGTTATTCTATTTTTAACAACAAAAACAAACCCGTTATCTAGGCGTCACGAGACATTGAGCTCAACTCTACAGGATCGAGTTTAGATAACATATTTCAGTTCCATTTACTATGTGCAAATAACATCTGGAGATGCAGAACGAGGCGTTTTTTAATTGCGTGAATGTTGTATTTTTGAATGTTCTCTGCACGTTCAAATCATCCAGTTAATTTTAATGTTTTCAAAACATTTTTTCTTGGTTGTGTGAATACTCAGGAAACATTCCCTGTTCATCAGTTCGCAGACATCAGGGGAATGTTACTTCTGAGTGTTCTCTGAGCGCTCAAAAGTATCTGTCATGATACAAATAAAAGTAACAAAAGTAACAATATATCTGAACATTCTGAAACAAAACTGTAACATTTAAAATATATTAGACGAACTTAAATGTTACAGAAAAACTTTGCAAACATTAACAGACTTTGGAAGAATTTCTGTTTGAGGAAACCTGGCCAACACATCAGTCATGAATCTGAGAGTGTTTTTGTTGTTTTGTAAAAGTTGCTGCTGCAGATGTTTTACACACAGACTGATTCTAGACGAGTTATTGATTATTGATAATGTCTGAGCGGATTATCGCTGCTGTACACACTGCACACACACACACACGCACGCACGCACACACACACACACACACACACACACACACAGACAGCGTGCTGCAATGTTTGTTTGTGCTGCAGATTGTTCATTCACTCAGTGTTTATCAGATATAATATTGCATGTCAACACTGCAGATATAACAGATGCTGAGTGTGTAGGAAAAAGTACTGAAACTGAATGTTTTGTTTGTCCTTCTGTTTTCATCCATGTTCAGTGTTTCTCATGTAGACTGTGTTGAATTAATGCTGATGAATCATAAATCCCTCATTTACTCTCCGCGTGTTTGAGGCGAGCGGGGGCGCGCTGCTCGTGCGTGTGTGTGCGTTACTCCAGACGAACCTCAAGAAGCTCCATTCGCTCTCACAGCACACAATATCGTGAATATTAAACACGTCCCTGCTCGGAGCTTCACGACAGATGAGCGGTGAGAAATCTGAGGAAAGATGAGCTGTATCTGATAGACTTGTCACATATGAGACTTGTTTATGGAAATATGAGGTATACAGATGAGGACATAATAAATCTGATATCAGGATTTCACTGTAATGAACTGCTGCAGCTCTGTGAGGGGTTAACAGCTGTATCGAGTGTGTTGTGTGGTGTGTTAATGGGGACTGTGGTGTGTTTGTGTCGCAGGCCGTGGGCTTCCATCCGCCCGGCAGCATCAGACTGGTGTCCAGTCCAGTCCGAGTGGACGAGCTCAAATATCAGACGAGCAGAACACACTGGCACCCGACGCCACAGTTCCTCATCAGCGCTGAGATGATCCTGCAGCTCTTCCCTCTGCTCCACATGAACGACGTACAACACCTTCACACGCCCGAGGATCACGTCAAGACTGACACACATACTGTATTTATATGATGATTTTATTATATTTTAATGCTGAATTATTATCTTTTTTCTCTTATCCCGCTTTTTTCTTCTTGATAAGCATCAGTAAAAAGTGTTAGTATCTAAAATTCAACGTTTACAAATATAAACACTATAAACATGTATTTTTGTTTCTGTCACTCCACAACAAATCCTCAACATGCAACAGTATACAGAACAGAACAGGAATGAAAATATATGACCATAGACCACAAAACCAGTCATAATGGTCAGTTTATTTCAATTGAGACTTATACATCATCTGAAAGCTCTACGGTAGGAAATTTACAAAATATCTCCATTGAACATGATCTTTACTTCATTACTTAATGAATTTTGTCATAAAAGAGAAAAGTATAATTGTGACTCATACAGTGTATTGTTGTCTATTTCTACAAATATACATCTGTGACACTGATGACTGCTTCTGTGCTGCAGGGACACAGATGAGCATATAACAAACATAAATTACAGCAGCATTCATTGCAAACAACATTTACTATAAAGCAGAGCATACATTTATTTAAAGCATGTTTTTATCCCTCATTTGGCAAAAATTCATAAATTTGGAATGTTAATCTGGGTGAGGACAGCAGGACCTCTGTGTGTGGATGCTGAAGCTGCTTGTGTCTGTGTGTCAGGTGTTGGTGGTTCTCTATAGTCCGGGTGATGGTCACATCGACCTGTATTCCCAGCAGGAGTGTGAATGTACGGTGCTCAGATCTTATTATCCTGCTCCGGTCACAGGTCTCACACAGACAGCCGACAGTAGATGGGATGTCCAGACACCACACAGAACCATCCGAGCTAATCACATCGTCAATGCCACAGGTTCGGCCACACCCACATGGCAGACCACACCCTCACATAATAGACCACACCGGTTTATTAGGCCTCACCCACATATGATAGACCACACCCATTTGTTAGGCCACACACACTAGACTACACCCATGTGTTAAACCACTCCACACATTTTAGATCACGAGGTGTGTGACAGTGACGTGGCCTTGGTTCTGGTTCCAGTCAAAATTTCTAGCTGGCATGCACTGCTTCAAGTCAGATTGCGATTGGTCTGCATGGTGCTGCATGAAGTCAAACGCACCTCACATCTGTTTGTTAGGCCACACCCACATAGGCAAGACCAGATCTACATGACATTCCAAACCCCCACATTATAGAACACATGTTTGTTAGGCCACACCCCCACACACTAGACCACACCCATGTGTTAGCCCATGCCCTCAAATCATAGACCACACCCACATCTTAGAACACACCTCATGACCCTGCCGGGTTGCCCTCTGTGGGAAAGTAAACACGTCCCGGGTCAAGACCTAGTATCATTGCCGGGTTCGACCCGGGACGAGCGCTGTGTGAACAAAAGCCAGATCTAATGCCGTGTCGAAGTGATGACGCGCGTTATCGCGCGACTCTTTTACTGGCTGTTTTGAAGGAAGATCAACATTCCCAACTAAAAAAGCAGAGATCAGTTAGTTCCTCACTTTCCGCGCTGACGCCGAGATCGTTCGCTTGCTTCAGTGAAAGTATAACGTGCCTAGCGTTTTCGACTCGTACATTACACTTCACGCGCTGATGTCACGTGTCGTTATGGGATCCTTACGGATTGTGTGTGAAAGCATGCACATATACCGGGTCATCACTGGCAGTGTGAAAGTGCCAAATCTAGCGACCTGGGAACAATTGCTGGAACACATTACCCCTGTATTTGCCAGAATCACAGTGTGAAAGGGGCTTTAGATAACACCTAGTGATGCAACGATACCATTTTTTCAGAACCGATCCGATACTGAAAATTCGGAGTATCTGCAGATACCGATCCAATCCAATACCAGCGCAGCTTTTTTTTTAAACAATGTAATCTATGAAAAAAATACTATTATAAACTAGGCTAGTGGATAATTCAGCAGCAAGAGATACTCTAGATTCAAGAAAAATGCACAATAATTTGATCAAATCTAGCGAAATATTTTATTTAAAAATAAAAGTGAATAAGTCTGAAATCTGGTAAAATGTTACAACCCAGAAAAATGGATTGCAATACACGCTAATGTGATTAAACTTTAAAAGGTGAAGATTTCATGAAACAAACATAAGCAATGCATGCTCAAAGTCAGATGCATCACTGCTGTGTGATCTACAGTCTGTTAGTTTCAGAGCAGTTCTCAATCAGGGAAAACCACACATGAATCCATTTACAGTGTAATCTATCATAAGATACACATTTATCTCCCTCATCTGTTTGAATGAGCAGCTGGAACTAGTAAAGCATAGACATTTCAAAGTAGAGCCTTTATTATATTCAAAAGTCCCACATTCTGCACTAAATCTGTTTTTTAATGAATATTATGCTATTTTTTTTGACACAATAAACTGTATATGGCATTTAATTCAAGGTAAACTCTTGTAACTTCTCTCTGGGCCACCAGTCACAGGAAGGAAAGACAAAGAACGTGATTTATCATATTCAATTCATAGATTATCAGCCAAATCTGACAGAAGTGTCATGGGTGCAGATCTTTCAGCAGGATTTGCTGATGTTCTTATGGGAATGTGCTGAAGCAGCTTTGATAAGATGATCAGACACATTGCGCAGTCACACAGAGTTAAAGGCCGATCGTTGACCTCTGACCTCTGACCTCTGACCTCTCCTATAGCAAACACACCTGATTGCATCCCATAATCTGTCTCTGCTGTATTCATCATGTCTGACACGAGTGTGCTGAACGTTTAATGTGTGTCATGTGCTCCTGATCCAGAGGACTTTCTCTGCTTTTGTGAGTCTGTTTAAACATGAGATCTGACTGAGAATGTTTCTGTGAACTCAACCGAGTAATAAAGAAGAGTCAGATCTGAGTGTGTGTGTGTGTGTGTGTGTGTTTGTTAAGCTGATTTTGGTCCAGGTTTAATGCTTTTGGGGTTTTGGCCTTCTGCCCCACTCACATGACCAGCCAATCAGCTCTCACCAACAGTCCATCTCTCAGCCAATCATCAGAGGTCTCTCTCACACGCCTCAGCTCAGCCAGTTCTCACCAGAACTCCTCATCCGTTTCTCCCTCAAGATGACCAACAAAACTTTGACTTCAGTTATTTTTGTCAAGGCCAACTTCATTGACTGACTCAGATATATTCTATTCTATTCTATTCTATTCTATTCTATTCTATTCTATTCAGTATTATATTTTCTTAGATATTATAATCTATTATATTCTGTTTTATTGTGTACTATTCTATTCTATACTGTTATCTATTTGCCTATAGCTTATTCTATATAGCTCTAATTTGTTCTATTTTATACTAATCTATATTATGCTAATCAGTTCTATTCTATAATATTCTATTCTGTTATCTACTGTTGTTCTTATCTAATCTACTCTTTTCTCTTATTTTCTAGTAGGTTCTACCACATTCTATTATGTTTTATTCTTTCATATTATAATCTGTTCTGTATTATTCTATACTGTTATGTATTCACTTATAGTCTATTCTATATTATTCTAATTAAGTTCTATTTTATTAAATTCAATGTAATTTTAATAGATTCTATACTATTCTATTGTGTTCTCTACGGTTATTCTTATCTAGTGTACTCATTTTTATTCTATTCTAGTAGGTTCTGCTCTGTCCTGTTCTATTCTGTTTAGTTCTATTTGGCTGTATTCAGAGAAATATAGAGTATGAGCGGTTAGTTTGTCTCACTTCTCGTGTTTGATTCAGTTTGAGTGATCCATTGAGGTTAGAAGCATTTTTTAAAGTTTTGGCTGTAAATGATTAATTTACACTAAGTACTAACTGCAAAACAAGAACATTGTGCAGTTGGAGAATAAGAGACTATTATTGAAGAGGCAGGCTCTGAGATGAAGTCTTTATATCTTGTGTTTAAGTGAATGAGTGGAGTTTTTAATCATCTCTCTTGCTGTAGAATGATGTTTACGAAGGGAACTCACACTCGTGCTTCAGCGATGATGTCACCAGGTTCTGTCGGGTCAGAGCTGCAGGTCTGGGATCAGTCAAACACACCAGGAGGTCAAAGGTCAGAGCTCACAGAACGCTTGCAGGAGGATCCAGTTACTCTGAACCCTACCGACTCACAAATACACCTTTGTGACGGTTGTGTATTAGGAAACACAAGGAGAGGGTAAGATCCAATTGCAGGTAGGTTTAATGCACAAAAAGGTAATACAAAATAAACAGTCCAAGGAGGCAAACAAAACAAAACAAAACAAAACAAAAGAGGGAACCGGATGAAACGGAATGGAAACTCGGAGGAACGAGAAGGCAATGGTAAGTCTCGGAGACGAGAACATAGTACACAAAGGGTAAGGACTCCATACAAACAACAGGGAAGGACAGCTATTTATAAGGAGATTAATGACAATAGATTTCCTGCACCTGTGCGATTAACTGGAGTGCAATTACTGTGAAGACAGGACCAGACTAGAGGAATTATAGTGCCTATGGTGAAGAGCCTAAGGAGAAGTGACCTCACTAGGGAACACCCAGGAAAACAGAGACTGACAGCGTGATATTACTCCCTCCCCTAAGGAGCAGCTGCCAGATGCTCCACCTGAAACCCAGGAAAACCCAACAGAAAAAGAGGTAGGAGGGAGGTGGAGCGGCGGCGGACTAGGGGGAGGGACGGAGGGTCAGAAAACATAGTATACAGAGACAGGAGAACCAGATAGAATGGGACAACAGAGACAGGAGAACCAGGTAGAATGGGGAGACAGAGACAAACAACCAGGTGGAATGGGAAGACAAAGACAGGACAACCAGGTAAAATGGAAAGACAGAGACAGGAGAACCAGATAGAATGGAAAGACAGAAACAAGAGAAGTGTAACACAAAACAAGGAGTCCAGGAGGGTCAGGGGGAGGGACGGAGGGCCAGGTTCAAAGAAGGAGACAGACAGAAAAACAAAAGAAAGCAAAAACACAAAAACATGGGTCCATGGAGGACATCAAGTGATGCCCACCCGGGCGGAGCAGAGGACCACCACACCCATGTGGTCAAGGCAGAAGCCCACCCAGGGCGGAGCAGAAGACCACCACGTCCTTGTGGTCAATGACGGAGTCCCCCAGGGCAGAGCGGAAGACCACCACATCCTTGTGGTCGATGCCGGAGTTCCCCAGGGCAGAGCGGAAGACCACCACATCCTTGTGGTCGATGCCGGAGTTCCCCAGGGCGGAGCAGAAGACCATCATGTCCTTATGGCCAGACCAAAGGGGGGACGAAGATTATTGATGACTTGACTCAGTCCTTGAAGATCCCCGGTGACTTGACTCAGTCCTCAAAGATCACCAGTGACTTGACTCAGTCCTCGAAGATCACCAGTGACTTGACTCAGTCCTTGAAGATCCCCGGTGACTTGACTCAGTCCTTGAGGATCACCAGTGACCTGACTCTGTCCTTGAAGATCACCAGTCATTTGTCTTGACTCTGAAAGGTCAGCAGTAACTAGCCTTGTCTCTGGAAAGTCCATGGTAGCTAATCCTGACTCTGGAAGGTCAAAGGTGACTAACCCTGATTCAGGAAGGTCAATGGTTACTAACCCTGACTCTGGAGGGTCCACGAGCACCTTACTCGACTCTGAAGGGTCAACCGGAACCTGACTAGACTCTGGAAGGTCAACAGGAACTAGCCCTGACTCTGGATGGTCAACGGTAACTAACCCTTTCTCTGAAAGGTCGATGATGACTAACCCTGACTCTGGAGGGTCCATGACCACCTGACTCGCTCTGGAGGGTAAACCGGAAACTGACACAACTCTGGAAAGTCAGTGGGCACCTGACTCGACTCTGCAAGGTCAACAGGTATCTGACTTGATTCTGGGGAATCAACTGGAACGTGACTTGACTCTAGATGGTCAACAGGAGCCTGACTTGACTCTGGACAGTCAACTGGAATTTGACTCGACTCTGGAAGGTCAACAGGAACTAACTCTGACTTTGGAGGGTCGACGGTGACTAACCCTGACTCTGGAGGGTCCATGAACACCTGACTCGACTCTGGAGGGTCAACCGGGAACTGAATCAACTCTGGAAAGTCAATGGGCACCTGACTCGACTCGAGAAGGTCAACAGGAATCTGACTTGATTCTGGACAGTCCACTGGATTTGCCTTTCTCTGCAGTGGCTCCGGGCTGGCGGCCATCTTGTGCAGTGGTGCTGGCTCTGCAGACATGACGTGAACAGTCTTGGGAATCTCTACGATTTTTGACAGCCTGGAGAAATAATCCAAAAATGTCACCGCTGCCATCTTGGCCGTAGGCGCTGAGCTGGCGGCCATATTGCACTGTGGCGCTGGACTGGTGGCCACCTTGTGCTGTGGCGCTATGCTAGCGTCCATCTTGCCTCCTGGCGCTGGTTTGGCAGCCATATTGTGCTGTGGCGTTGGATTGGCGGCCATCTTGTGCTTTGGAGCTGAGCTGGCGGCCATCCTGCACGGTGGCGCTGGACTGGTGGCCACTTTGTGTTTTGGCGGTTTGCTGGCGTCCATCTTGCCCCTTGGCGCTGGGTTGGCAGCCATCTTGTGCTGTGGCGCTGGACTGGCGGCCATCTTGTGTGCTGGCGCTGAGCTGTCGGCCATCCTGCACTGTGGCGCTGGACTGGTGGCCACTTTGTGCTTTGGCGCTGTGCTGGCGGCCATCTTGCCTCGTGTTGCTGTGTTGGCGGCCATGCCATGCAGCGGCGCTGGGTTGGCGGCCATCTTGCCTCATGTTGCTGGGTTGGCAGCTATTTTGTGCAGCAGCACAGGACTGGCGGTCATCTTGTACAGCGGCGCTGACTCAGCTGATTTGCGTCTCCTATCCCCTCTCTGGTCATAATAGTGAAATGGCGGCTCCCAACCGAACCCCAGGTTAATGGGAGCCCACAGTGGAGATCCCTGCCGGACCTCCTCTCGACAGCTTGCTCCGGAGCGACCTCCCCTTGTCCCCCTGAACACCACTAGGCGAGAGCCCTCAAAACCATTTTTCTCCCGCTTGCTGGCTGGGGAGGAAATGGTAGCAGACATACCGCTGGATCTTGGTTGATGGAGTCCTTCTGTGACGGTTGTGTATAAGGAAAGACAAGGAGAGGGTAAGATCCAAGTAGGTTTTGCAGGTAGGTTTATTGCAAAAAAAGGTAATACAAAATAAACAGTCCAAGGAGGCAAACATGAGAACATATCACACAAAGGGTAAGGACTCCATACAAACAACAGGGAAGGACAGTTATTTATAAGGAGACTGATGACAATAGATTTCCTGCACCTGTGCGATTAACTGGAGTGAAATTACTGTGAAAACAGGACCAGACTAGAGGAATTATAGTGCCTATGGTGAAGAGCCTAAGGAGAAGTGAGCTCACTAGGGAACACCCAGGAAAACAGAGACTGACAGCGTGACAACCTTGAGCTGTGATTGGTGCCTCAAATAAAAACTCGACCAATCAGACGACGTCACTGCATTACAGATGTTTGTGATTGTGTGTTTGCTGAACTGGTTCTGATCCACACACACACACACACACACACACACACACTCTGAGTCGTGTGTTATTGTCAGACAAAGCCTCCTATAAACACCATGATTAAACCGTGATCTGTGATTGGTTGTTGCACATGTCAGTCAGATGTCTCTTCCTGTGTAAGTGGGCGTGTAGTAACTAGATCAGACGTCTGTGAGCTGGTCAGGTTCAGCTTCAGTGTGTTGAGCGGTCAGTATAGTTGACCTGGTTAATCACTCGCCCATGTGACCTCACACCTGATCACATGTGCTGCATTCAACAGGAAGTGACTCCTGTTTGTCCACAGGGACACAGGAAGTGATCAAAACAGGTATGATGTTCACTAGTTGGTGTTAAACGGGGTAATTGTGACATCTCACAAATTTTATATTTTACAATTCTGTGTTTGTATCTCACCATTCTGACTTTGGCACTCAGAATTGCACAAAAAGTCACAATTACATATTTACTGTATTGTTATTATCATCTTTTTATCCATGGCATAAACAAGCTTCCATAGATTAGAGTCTGTCTGTAGTGCATCAGACACTTTCTCTCATATGTAAATATGAAGCCTTAAAGAGACAGTTCATTTAGTAATGATCATTCTGTCCGTTTACTCTTCCTCGTGTCTATATAAACCTGTGTGACTCTTCATGGAAAGCATTTTTTCTGTCCATTCATTAAGAGACAAACATGTCCTTCCTGAAAGAGATCAGTCCGTTGGTGAAGAAGCGTTTTCTCTCGAAGAATGATGTTTTATCGAGACGAGGAACAGATCACAGCTGAAATACAACAGATCTGCTATTACTTTGATAATAGCCTCTCATCTTTTATTCTTTTATGACATTAATATAGTATTTTTGGTAACATGGATAGATTGTGTGACATGACCTCATTTCTGAAAAACTTGTCACTTTTTAGTGTTTGACTTTATTAACAGTTTTGATCACTTTTGTATTATACTGGAATTAGATAACCAGCTGACTCTTACCCTGAATCTTATTTTTGTTCAGAAATAGTCTGATTTTATGGTTATTCAGGATAACATATGATTCTTCTGATTTTTATGTCAGCTGATTTTAGGGTGAGAGAAGAAACTATAATGAGGTGCTTGATGTGTCTTCTGGAGATGCACAGATGAGGAATAAAACCAGCACTTTTGTTCATCAAGTGGGTAGAAGCTTTATTTCTATCAGCCAGAGAACAGAAATAACTCTCAAAAAATATGATTAAAATATTTTTTTAATAAAAACATGATTGTGATTATTGATAATAACATTAATGATAAATCATATATATTATCAACTAAATTAATAATTCCCTAAAAGACAAACAGAGATTGAGAAAAGCACACACACACACACACACACACACACACACACTGATCTTACTGTCTATACGAGGATTTATTACACATTATTTCAGTGACAGAAGTTCATCTGCAGTATTAATGTCATGAAGAGACTCTATAACATCTCACTGTTACTAATTCATCATGCAGCTCAAAGCATTATGGGTAGAATCTCTCGTCAGTCTATTCTGATTCATCAACACAGTTTCACTGACGATCCTTTATAAACCCAAAACCCAGGATAGAGCGGCTGAGTGAATGTGGTCTGAACTGTGTGGATGAGGCTCATTGTGTCAGAGACGCTGTAGAAGGACAGAGTTCCTGCTCTGTGATCCACAAACACTCCTATTCTCCTGAAATCATCATCATACACCACTACTCTCCTGATATATTCAAACGCTCCTATTCTACTGCTGATGGGCTTCACAGAGAGAGCAGTCTCTATGTTATTGTGTCTGAATGAGTAACTAGAGGAAGAGCAGAACAAACTCCAGGACTCATCACTAAATCCAAACACACACTCAACACCCGATCCCTTCCTGCCGATGCTCTTATATGACACTGATATACACACACTATCTCCACTCCACTCCAGCTCCCAGTAACAGCGTCCACACACACTCTCTCTACACAACACTTGATACCAATAATCAAATCTGTCTGGATGATCAGGATAAGACTGGACTGTGTCAGTGTAAGTAATCACTCTGTTGTTCTCAGACAGACGGAGGTGTTTATTCACTGTGTTCAGATCCGGAGTGAGCTGATGGGAATCTGATGGAGATAAAACATATCAGAATCAGGAATTATGAATCTGTTTGATCTCTTCATGTTCAGTGTATCATCAGTGTCTCAGTACAGATGAACAGATATCTGTGCAAATCATCATTTACATCATCAGTTATAAAACTATTCTTTCTCCTTCTACAGGAAGAACATGAAGACTCTCAGAGAGTTTTTCTGCTGGTTTTCTTACTGACTTACATTGTAGGAAGTCGTTCCTGGTTCTGGGATCAATGTTGGTGAATGTGACTGTGGAAATCAACAGACATGAACAGCGTGATTCTCATGATCCTGTATCTATTCCTAACACATTTCTAATATGATGTTCTCCATGATATGAGATGATGATGGACTGGTTTCTGAGAGCAGATGAATCTCCAGGACTTTACCTCTGTCTGAGATCTTCTTGATCTCCTCTTTGCAGAAATCCTCCAGTTTGTCTCTCAGCTGATGGACAGATTCTCTCAGATCATCAGAAGAGAAGAGAGAACTGAAGAGATCATCATTTACGTCTGTAGATTCAGGAGGTGCTGAGAGAGACTGGAAACTCTACAGAAAACAGAAATCAAACTCATCAGCTCCACACTTCACTCAGTAACCTGCAGAAACATCAGATTTGATCTTCATTAACATTCTTCAGTCCAGCACTTTTACAGCATCAGCTTCATTCTCCTCATATTCATTACATCACATTAGAGCTGCAGATTCTAGTATTCACCACATACACTGTTTGTGAACTTTCTAGGAAATAGTTTGGATGATGATGATTATTATTATTATTATTATTATTATTATATAATTACTCATACAAGTGATTTAAAGAGAAAGAAATGTTCTGACATGAGACCCATTAGAGCAAGATTTCCAGAGCTGAAAGCCATTCATCTCTTTCAGAAGATGATCAGATGAGAGTCTGACTGATGATTATATAATAATACACTCATGAACTGTTTCTCTGTGAGTCTCTGTCACAGCAGGATCTGCTCAAGTCCACTATGATCCTGTTCTTCTAGATCTGTGTTACCTGCAGGAACTGAATGTGATCCTGTGTGTGTGAAAGCTGCTCCAGCTCAGCGTCTCTCCTCCTCAGATCATTGATCTCCTGCTCCAGTCGCTCCAGTCGTCCTTCAGCTCGACTCACTGCAGTCTTTTCCTGATCTCTGATCAGTCGTATCAGCTCAGAGCGGCTTCTCTCAATGGAGCGGATGAGCTCAGTAAAGATCCTCTCACTGTCCTCCACTGCTGTCTGTGCAGAGCGCTGTTAGGACACACAGTGATTCAGCTTCAGTGAGTCTGAACTGAGACGGAGACAAACTTCTCTTCTTCTCCAGACTCACCTTATGAGACTCCACAGTCTCTCTCAGCTGCTGGAGATCTTTCTCTCTCTGCTGGATTCTCTGCTGGAGCGTCTTCTGAGTCTCCTTCAGCTGCTTCTGCAGGACAAACAGATGATCGTCAATCTCACAGAAAACTACTGGCTCTAAATAATCATGTGAACAGATGAATCCAGTAAAAGAGGAGCTGATAACTAATGACTGTAGGTTCAAACTCCAGAAGTGATGATTGATCATTTACCAGCATCACACAGGAATTAAGACCTGCTTCAAACTACAAGTGTAAGTATAAAAGTGAAATAAATATCAGCAGTATTTGATCAGTGTCTAGTGTTAAATACCTGTTTCTCTGTCCTCTGATCTGCAGCTGATACAATGTCATGGTTTTTATGTTCAATAACCGTACACATCATACATATACACTTCTGATCAGTGCGACAGAAAACCTCGAGGATCTTCTCATGTTTCTGGCAGATCATCTCCTGCAGTCGTCCAGTGGCTTCAGTCACTTTGTGTGGTTTACGTGAATGAAACTCCTCATGACGGTCAAAATGATTCTGACAGTAAGACTCCAGACACATCAGACAGGACTTGACGGCTTTGTATTTTCTTCCAGTACAGACGTCACACTGCACATCTCCAGCTCCAGCCTCACAGTCAGCAGAGAGTCTGGTCTTCTTCAGTTTCTCCACCACTTCAGCCAGCATGGTGTTTCTAGCTAAAGCAGGTCTTGGACTGAAGGTCTGTCTGCACTGAGGACAGCTGTAGACTCTCTTCTGATCCTCCTGATCCCAGCAGCCTGTAATACAGATCTTACAGTAACTGTGTCCACAGGGAATAGCCACTGGATCCTTCAGGAGATCCAGACACACTGCACACATGAATTCCTTCTGATCCACTGAAATTCTGGCTTCTGCCATTTTACTGCTTAAATACAGAGACATACATACACAACAGCTTGACTATACTTCAGTTTCTCTTTCCCTGAACTCACGTGTTTCCTGTTTCCTGCTTCTGTGTCTGAGTGATGTGTGTAAAACAGGTTTGTCTGTGAGTCTGTAAAACAGCTTCTTCATTCCTGCTTATGGTGAGTTTAGTTTAGACACATCTTGCTGTTATCAAAGTAAACACAAAGACCTTGATTAGTTGAACCAGGTGCATTTAATTAGAAATCAAACTAAACTCTGTAGGAAAGTGTCTCTCCTGGACGAGGAATGGGGAACCCTGATGATGAAATGTCAATCAATCAATCACCTTTATTTATATAGTGCTTTAAACAAAATACATTGCGTCAAAGCACTGAACAACATTCATTTGGAAAACAGTGTCTCAATAATGCAAAATGATAGTTAAAGGCAGTTCATCATTGAATTCAGTGATGTCATCTCTGTTCAGTTGAAATAGTGTCTGTTTTTATTTGCAATCAAGTCATTGATATCGCTGTAGATGAAGTGACCCCAACTAAGCAAGCCAGAGGCGACAGCGGCAAGGAACCGAAACTCCATCGGTGACAGAATGGAGAAAAAAACCTTGGGAGAAACCAGGCTCAGTTGGGGTCAGTTCTCCTCTGACCAGACGAAACCAGTAGTTCAATTCCAGACTGCAGCAAAGTCAGATTGTGCAGAAGAATCATCTGTTTCCTGTGGTCTTGTCCTGGTGCTCCTCTGAGACAAGGTCTTTACAGGGGATCTGTATCTGGGCTCTAGTTGTCCTGGTCTCCGCTGTCTTTCAGGGATGTAGAGGTCCTTTCTAGGTGCTGATCCACCATCTGGTCTGGATACGTACTGGATCCGGGTGACTGCAGTGACCCTCTGATCTGGATACAGACTGGATCTGGTGGCTACGGTGACCTCGGAATAAGAGAGAAACAGACTAATATTAGCGTAGATGCCATTCTTCTAATGATGTAGAAAGTACGGTGTTATGTGAAGTGTTTCCGGTTCCGGTTTACCTAATTAATGCAGCCTAAAAATCCTTTAAGGGATTTGGATATTAAAAGTGTCTACTAGATGTCAGTCTCAGACAAACACTCAGAGAATTCAAGAGAAACAGGACAACAGCTTTAACCTCTTTGGCAGTCAAAATCTCATTCCTGGAGTCTGCCTCCTTTTTGGTAGCTTTGTTTTCGTTTTTTCATTCCGTGACATTTGCCAAGTATGGTAGCCCATACTCGGGATTGGTGCTCTACATTTAACCCATTCAAGTGCACACATACAGCAGTGAGAAGTAAACACACCATGAACATAAACCAGGAGTAGTGGGGAGCTATATATCCAGCACCTGGGGAGCAGCTGGGGGTTCAGTGCTTTGCTCAAAAGCATTTCAGTCATGAATATTGAGGGAGGAAGAGAGCGCTGTTCATTCACCCCCTCCCCCACCTAAAACTCCTGCCAGCACCTAGACTAGAACCTGTTGTAGCTGCACTCCTGGACCACCAGTTCTAATTGAGGTGGGACTGGGAATTCTGAAACTGACTCCTCAGGAGGAGACGGTCCTGTTCCATTGCGGACTTTTCAGGAGGAGACAGTCCTGTTCCGTTGCTGACTCTTTAGGAGGAGATGGTCCTGTTCCGTTGCTGACTCTTTAGGAGGAGATGGTCCTGTTTCCTTAGCTGACTCCTCAGTAGGAGACGGTACTGTTCTGTAGCTGACTCCTCAAGAGAAGACGGTCATGTTTCCGTAGCTGACTTCTCAGGAGGAGATGGTGATTTGCTTTAGCTGACTCCTCCGGAGGAGACGGTGATGTTCTATAGCTGACTCCTCAGGAGGAGACGGTCCTGTTCCATTGCTGACTATTCAGGAGGAGACGGTCCTGTTCTGTAGCTGACTCCTCAGGAGGAGACGGTTCTGTTCTATAGCTGACTCCTCAGGAGGAGACAGTCCTGTTCTGTAGCTGACTCCTCAGGAGGAGACGGTCCTGTGCTTTAGGTTTCATAGACAATTGGACGAGCTTTTGGGGCAGACCTGACCTGTTGAAAAGAGATGGTCTTCATCCCTCCTGGGATGGCGCCACTCTTTTCTTTAGAAATATGGCAAATAGTCTTAGAGTTTATACTTGAATAACTGGGGCCCAGGTCAGGAAGCAGACAGACTGGCTAAACCGACCGTCTGCTAGCTGCCTCCCGTCACAGAGGTCAGTTAATTCTCAGCACATAGAGACTCTTTCACCTAGATATCACACTATAGAGACTGTGTCTGTTCCCCGAATAAGATAATAAAAAAAACGTCCAAACCAAGTTAAGATTAACAATTTAACTGAGGTACAACAAATAAAAAACAGATGCAATTTGGATAAACAAATGATAACGCTTGGCTTATTGAATATTAGATCCCTTTCTACGAAAACACTTTTTGTAAATAATATGATCACTGATAATAATATAGATGTGCTCTGTTTGACAGAAACCTGGCTAAAACCTGATGATTACATTATTTTAAATGAGTCCACCCCCACCAAGATTACTGTTATAAACATGAGCCGCGTCTAAAAGGCAAAGGGGGAGGAGTTGCTTCAATTCTTCAACCTTCAGCCTACTCAAAATCATACTCTAGATTTAATACTGTCACATGGAATTGATGTTGATAGTGTTGAAATTATTCAGCCAAGTGATGTTATCTCAGATCACTATTTAGTTCTGTGCAAACTTCATATAGCCAAAATTTGTTACAAGTATGGAAGAACCATCACTTCTACCACAAAAGACTGCTTTTTAAGTTATCTTCCTGATGTATCCAAATTCCTTAGCATATCCAAAACCTCAGAACAACTTGATGATGTAACAGAAACTATGGACTCTCTCTTTTCTAGCACTTTAAATAAAGTTGCTCCTTTACGCTTAAGGAAGGTTAAGGAAACCAGTATGACACCATGGTATAATGAGCATACTCGCACCCTAAAGAGAGCAGCCCGAAAATGGAGTGCAGCTGGAGGAAAACAAAACTAGAGGTATTTCGTATTGCTTAGCGGGAAAGTAACCTATCCTACAGAAAAGCATTAAAAACTGCTAGATCCGATTACTTTTCTTCTCTTTTAGAATAAAACAAACATAACCCCAGGTATTTATTTATTTAATACAGTGGCTAAATTAACGAAAAATAAAGCCTCAAGTGTTAACATTTCCCAACACCACAGCAGTAATGACTTTATGAACTATTTTACTTCTAAAATCGATACTATTAGAGATAAAATTGCAACCATTCAGCCGTCAGCTACAGTATCACATCAGACAGTGCACTATAGACCCCCTGAGGAACAGTTCCACTCATTCTCTACTATAGGAGAGGAAGAATTGTATAAACTTGTTAAATCATCTAAACCAACAACATGTATATTAGACCCTATACCATCTAAGCTCCTAAAAGAGGTGCTTCCAGAAGTCATAGGTCCTCTTTTGACTATTATTAATTCCTCATTGTCATTAGGATATGTCCCCAAAACCTTCAAACTGGCTGTTATTAAGCCTCTCATCAAAAAAAAACCACAACTTGACCCCAAAGAACTAGTTAATTATAGACCAATCTTGAATCTCTCTTTTCTGTCCAAGATACTAGAAAAGGTGGTATCCTCACAATTATATTCCTTCTTAGAGAAAAATGGATTTAGACCGTATCATAGTAATGAGACTGCTCTCCTTAGAGTTACAAATGATCTGCTCTTATCATCTGATCGTGGGTGTATCTCTCTATTAGTTTTATTGGATCTTAGTGCTGCGTTTGACACAATTGAGCACAACATTCTTTTGCATAGACTTGAACACTTTGTTGGCATCAATGGAAGTGCATTAGCATGGTTTAAATCGTACTTATATAACCGCCATCAGTTCGTAGCAGTGAATGAAGATGTATCATATCGATCACAAGTGCAATATGGAGTACCTCAAGGCTCAGTACTAGGGCCACTAATCTTCACGCTTCATATGTTACCCTTGGCAGATATCATCAGGAAACATGGTGTTAGCTTTCACTGTTATGCTGATGAAACTCAGTATTTGAATGAGCTCCTTTTACATTATACTCCTCTACGTCCGCTACGTTCTCAAAACTCAGGCTATTCTGTCCTCAGTGTGTGTGACTGTACACAAATCGACAGATAGCTAACAGGCTTCAAGAGAAAGTCAGAGGCTGGAGTAAAGTTCAAGGCTCTTTACTGTTGTCTTAATTCTCATGAAGGAATCTTTGTAAAACTGAAATGATACAGAAAGATAACACCAATCACAGAATGCCATCCAAACATGTCATACATTAACAGACATGAAATAATATACCTTTAAGCTACAAAGTTGTAACACATATATTACATTCAGCTAATATGCTTATTACTGTAAAAACTTATAACTTATAGCAAATATAGTATGTGCAGCTCAACAGCTAAACTAAGAAACTATTGATGACCTCTTCACTGAAAGCCTATACAATAGCAGTTTTCATGTGTAAACAAATAAATATTCAAGAACATTGCAGAAAGTTTTACATGACATATGTATCAACGTAATTAACTATAAACTCAAGTACAACTTACAAGCGATGCTTTCTCAAGGCACAAACACAAAATGAAGACAGGATTAGATTACTAGAGCTGCAAGTGGACCGCATGGAATATAACTACTGATGTATTTCCTGATCTGACTGCATCATGTGATAAAATAAACCAATGAAAGCAATGTAAGAATTATATATGAACACAATGAATTACTCCTAGATGACCAATAGGGGGAGAAAGAAACAAACTGAATGCAAAGTATTCTTACAGACCATGACACTCCCCGCCTGGTATTAATTAAATACCACTCTCTGAATAACCTTCTTAAGCCTGAATAAAAAAGGGAAAACTAAATCAGTTTAATTCCTCAGCACTCTTGAGAAGGATCGTCTCAGAAACAGGTCTCAAGAAGGTCCTTGCTGACCCAGATCTTGTGACCTTGAGTTCAATCTTCCTGACCTTCCCATCTTCGTCAGGGAATGTCCTTGTAACCAGAGCCATGGGCCATTCATTCCTTTTCTCCTGGTTATCCTTGAGCAGAACCAGGTCACCTTTCCCAATGTTTGGTCGTACATCCTGCCACTTGCTTCGGCTTTGCAGTGTAGGAAGGTACTCACGTCTCCATCTGCTCCAAAATGTGTTGGCCAGATGCTGCACCCGTCTCCACTGCTGGCGATGAAGATCTGTGCTGTCAAAGGTTCCTGGAGGAGGAGGGTAAGTAGACATCTTCTGAGTCAGAAGTGTAGCAGGAGTAAGAAGAAAGGGTGACTCCGGGTCTGAAGAAATAGGTGCAAGTGGCCTGGCATTAATAATTGCTGTGATCTCTGCCATTAAAGTAGACAACACCTCATGAGTGAGGCATGAAGGGTTGGTTTGCATAAGCATGGAGTTGAGTATCCGTCTGGCGAAACCAATCATTCGCTCCCAAGCTCCTCCCATGTGGGAGGAATGCGGAGAGTTAAACACCCAAGAGCAACCCTCTTCACCCAAGTACCTCCTCACATTGGGCTCTTTGGGATCGGTAAGGAGTATGTGCAGCTCCTTAAAGGCACCTGTAAAGTTTGTTCCACAGTCTGAACGGATTTGCTTAGCAGGTCCCCGCAAAGCAAAGAATCGGCGCAATGCATTGATGAAGCTTGATGTGTCCATCGCCTCTATCAGCTCTATGTGCACGGCCCGTGTGCTCATGCAGGTGAAAAGTACAGCCCACCTTTTGCTGTTAGCCTGACCACCGCGGGTTCGTCTTGTGGTGACAGCCCATGGGCCGAAAACGTCAAGACCCACGTAGGTGAAGGGGGGCTCTGTGCTCAGACGATCTGAAGGTAGGTCTGCCATCTTTTGTTCAACGCTTTTCCCCCGAAGTTTGTTACATGTCACACATTTGTGAAGGATACTGATGATACATTTCTTAGCTCCAATGATCCAAAATCCAGCTTCGCGGATAGAGCCTTCTGTAAAAACATGACCTTGGTGCTTAACCTTGTCATGGTAATGGCGCACAAGCAATGTTGCAATGTGGCTGCGGCCTGGAATGATGAGAGGGAACTTTTCTTTAGTGTCAAGTAACGCATGGTTGAGCCTGCCTCCTATTCTCAGAAGACCCTCTTCGTCCACATAGGGGTTAAGCTTTCTCATTGAACTATCTTTTGAGATATCTTTCCCAGCAACCAAGCAGGCGAACTCTTCGCTGTAAGTTTCCCTTTGCACACACTTAACAATAAGAGTTTCTGCCTTAGACAGTTCTTCCGCTGTGTGAGGTTTTCTACACAGATGCCAACCACTACAGCTGTCATTCTTGGTTTTTACTTCATTTCTTTGAGACTGAATGATGTGTGCCAGGAATGCTGTGGCTCGTACCAGAGACTTCCAAGATGAGAACCGTTCAAAACGATGAGATCCCAGACTACATGATGGTGTAGAGAGAGTGGTGGCATGAGAACGCACATCAACGTCTGCATCTGGATCAATGAGCTCATATGACTCCTCTCCTGAAGTGGCTTCTCCTTCAGGAAGGGACAAAAACGAAGGCCCCGTGAGCCAGGTTGTGCTTGCTAATTCAGCCGCAGGTACAGAACGTGTAGCATGATCTGCTGGATTCTGTGTGGTGCAGACGTAGTGCCACTGCTCAGGTTTGGTGGACTTCCTGATTCGCTGGATTCTGTTGGAAACGTACACATAAAACCGCCTGGTCTGATTGTATATGTACCCCAAGACGACCTTGCTGTCTGTATAAAACTGCAATGTGTCTACACTGATGTCCAACTCACTCTCTATCAACTCTGCCATTTCTACTGCCAACACAGCTGCTCCCAGTTCCAACCTTGGGATAGTGTGAGCAAATAAGGGCACCAGTTTTGCCTTTCCCAAAACAAATCCCACGTAACACTCTCCATCATCGCTGATCACCTTGAGGTAAGCTACAGCGGCAATGGCCTTCACAGAGGCATCTGAGAAGATGTGGAGCTCTTTCTTTTGGGTGATGGTAAGGGTAGTAGGTGTGTAAGCTCTTGGAATCTTGAGCTCACTCAAGTCTTGCAAGGAGTCTTTCCACATTCTCCATTCAGTTTCCTTCTCATGTGGAAGAGGCGTATCCCAGTCGTGGGCTTCAATGCTAGTAAACTCTCGTAACAGGAACTTCCCTTGTATAATGATTGGCGCCACAAATCCAAGAGGATCAAACAAACTGTTCACGGTGGCTAGAACACCTCTACAGGTAAAAGGCTTCTCGGTAGATGCTACTCTGAAGGTGAAAACATCATGTTTAAGATCCCAGCTGAGCCCTAAGCTGCATTGAATGAGGGATGAATTGTCATTGAAGTCCAGGTTCTGCAAACCCTTTGCGTGGTCTTCTAGTGGAAAGGCATCCAAAACGCCAGAGTGGTTCATCTTATGGAGGCGTAAGTTTGAGTCTGCAAGCATCTCTTGCACCTTTTTCAGCAGATCTATGGCTTTAGAAGCTGATGGTAGAGACTTGAGGCCATCGTCGACGTAGAAGTCACGCTCCACAAAGTGTTGTGCCTCTGAGCCATACTCACTTGCTCCATATTGTGCCGCGTGACGAAGACCATAGATAGCTACTGCTGGCGACGGGCTATTGCCGAACACATGGACTTTCATCCTGTACTCAACAATCTCCTTTCCTGGTTCGTTGTCCTTGAACCAAAGGAACCTAAGGAAGTCTCGATGGTCTTCTCTGACAGTGAAACTGTAAAACATCTGCTCAATGTCTGCTACCACTACTATTGACTCTCTGCGGAAGCGTAGTAAGACTCCAAGTAAGCTGTTGTTCAGATCTGGGCCTTTAAGTAACACATCGTTGAGAGAAATCCCATGATGCTGAGCACTGGAATCAAACACGACTCTAATCTGGGTTGGCTTCTGAGGGTGATAGACACCGAAGATGGGTAAGTACCATCGTTCCTTTCCCTCTTGCAGCGGTGGAGCTAACTCTGCCTGGTCGTGATCGAAGATCTTTTGCATGAAGTTCACAAAGTGAGTTTTCATCTCAGGCTTTCTTTTAAATGTGTGGCACAAAGAGGCAAGGCGACTAAGAGCTTGTTCTCGATTGTTTGGCAGCTGTCGCCGTGGTGATCGAAATGGAAGAGGCGCCACCCAGCTATTAGACTCATCTATAAACATTTCTTTATCCATAAGCTCCAGGAAAAGATCATCTTCGATGGAGAGACTCACTTTGTCATCATCCTTGGTTCTCTCAAAAATCGTGCTGCCGAGGCTGCAGTCATGGAGGACTGGGGTGTGGTTTGTAAGGCTGTGAAGAGATGTGCAGTGTAGTCCTTCATTGCCAAACCTCTCCTTGACTTGAATATGATTGGGACATGGAGTAAGGAGAGATGGACGTCCATTTTCAAGCACGTTAGTCTGAAAAGAATTTACAGACTCTGTCTTTTGGGCTGAGCCCAAACAGACGTTACCTATAACAACCCAGCCAAGGTCTAGTCTTTGAGCGTAGGGTGCTCTAGGTGGCCCATTGCGTTGTTCTCTGACTTTGTGAACCTGGAGGATGTCGCGTCCCAGAAGAAGGAGTATCTGGGCCTCTTGATCTAGGTGTGGTATCTTGTGAGCTATGGACTTCAGGTGTGTGTGGTGCTGTGCAGCTGCTGGAGTTGGAATCTCTGTGCGGTCATTCGGCACATGATTGCATTCAATGAGTGTAGGAAGCATCACACTTGTTGTTTCATCCAGTGACTCCACCATGAACCCTGTGGCTCTTCTCCCAAATGCTTCGGTGACCCCTGAACATGTGCGCAGAATGTATGATGAGTTCGACCCTTCAATTTGAAAGAGGTCAAAGAATTCAGACCTGGCCAAGGATCTGTTGCTCTGATCATCCAGAATGACGTACATTTTCACAGCTTTGTCAGGGCGTGCTTTAGGATAAACTTTCACTAGGCAAATCTTGGAGCAGGATCTAGGTTCCTTACTGTTATCACAGACCTCCGTGCACCTAGAGGTGACTGCCATCTGAAGTGTTTCTCTTTCACCCTCCCTGTGAATTTTCTGGACGATCATTAAATTTGAACAGGCCAGAATTCACCAGCTCTCGACGTACCAAGTACCTCGCAATATCACTCATACCTGCCCTGTCGTCTGCATAGCCTAAATGTGACTGTAATGAGGCTCTACTGACAGAGCAAGGGTCTGGACGAGTAGAGAAGAGGTGATCAAAGGAGTGGTGGTGAACTGCTGGCGTTGGCCTTTCAGGCTGCTGCGCTTTATGGCTATCATCCCTTGTGTTGAGTTGATGAACCACGGACTTCGTTCTTTCTAGCTGTTGTGCTGCAGCCTGAATTGCACCCTCATTGGGTGAGAAATTAGAAGCACTGTTGAGACCAGGGAAATGCTCCTTTCTGTCTGATTGGACCTCGGGTTTGATGAGCGGCAACAGTGATGGCGTGTATGGTTCAAGTACTGGGGGGTTTTCATCACTGAGACGTAGGTGGGAGTGTTGTTCGACATATTCACGGGTGCGCTGAATGGCGGCTTGAACTGACTCATGAAGACTCCGACTGCCCTGAATACCTTCGATCTCTGCTGCTGCCTCAAAAACTTCAGCTTCAGCCAAAGCTACTGCAATCTCCCTCTCTTGCTCCAAAGCTGCTAACTCAACGGCTATACGTGCCTCCTTGACCTTCAAATCAGCTGCAAGATGTGCCTCTTTTATCTTCAATTCAGCTTCTCTCTGAACGAAGGTGGCACGTGCCCGTGCAGCTTCAACTTTAGCATGGGCCTTAGCAGCGGCCCTGCTAGCTGAGGACACTTTAGATGTGCTTGATAAGGTGGAACGTTGTGATCTTGCTTCACGTGCCATCTCTTGATCTTTAACACTGCCGTCAGTGATGGATGTTTTTTCCACTCCAGCCTCACTGATATGCGACATTGTTAAACATTCCTCCAAGATTTATTAGACGGGAAGTATAAAGAGGCCTTAGTATGTTTGAGAGGTGTCCTGGCTCAGTTCTTTATCTTCTTATTGCTGTTTTGCCCGCCGTGAAGACGCTTTTATACTATTCTGTCCTCAGTGTGTGTGACTGTACACAAATCGACAGATAGCTAACAGGCTTCAAGAGAAAGTCAGAGGCTGGAGTAAAGTTCAAGGCTCTTTACTGTTGTCTTAATTCTCATGAAGGAATCTTTGTAAAACTGAAATGATACAGAAAGATAACACCAATCACAGAATGCCATCCAAACATGTCATACATTAACAGACATGAAATAATGTACCTTTAAGCTACAAAGTTGTAACACATATATTACATTCAGCTAATATGCTTATTACTGTAAAAACTTATAACTTATAGCAAATATAGTATGTGCAGCTCAACAGCTAAACTAAGAAACTATTGATGACATCTTCACTGAAAGCCTATACAATAGCAGTTTTCATGTGTAAACAAATAAATATTCAAGAACATTGCAGAAAGTTTTACATGACATATGTATCAACATAACTAACTATAAACTCAAATACAACTTACAAGCGATGCTTTCTCAAGGCACAAAATGAAAACAGGATTAGATTACTAGAGCTGCAAGTGGACCGCATGGAATATAACTACTGATGTATTTCCTGCTCTGACTGCATCATGTGATAAAATAAACCAATGAAAGCAATGTAAGAATTATATATGAACACAATTAATTACTCCTAGATGACCACTAGGGGGAGAAAGAAACAAACTAAATGCAAAGTATTCTTACAGACCATGACACAGGCAATTTGATAATACCTAGAATATCAAAATCAACTGCGGGCAGCAGATCCTTTTCCTATTTGGCTCCTAAACTCTGGAATAACCTACCTAACATTGTTCGGGAGGCAGACACACTCATGCAGTTTAAATCTAGATTAAAGACCAATCTCTTTAACCTGGCATACACATAACATACTATTATGCTTTTAATATCCAAATCCGTTTAAGGAATTTTAGGCTGCATTAATTAGGTAAACCGGAACCGGAAACACTTCCCATAACATCGTACTTTCTACATCATTAGAAGAATGGCATCTACGCTAAAATTTGTCTGTTTCTCTCTTATTCCGAGGTCACCGTAGCCACCAGATCCAGTCTGTATCCAGATCAGAGGGTCACTGCAGTCACCCGGATCCAGTACGTATCCAGACCAGATGGTGGATCAGCACCTAGAAAGGACCTCTACATCCCTGAAAGACAGCGGAGACCAGGACAACTAGAGCCCCAGATACAGATCCCCTGTAAAGACCTTGTCTCAGAGGACCACCAGGACAAGACCACAGGAAACAGATGATTCTTCTGCACAATCTGACTTTGCTGCAGCCTGGAATTGAACTACTGGTTTCGTCTGGTCAGAGGAGAACTGGCCCCCCAACTGAGCCTGGTTTCTCCCAAGGTTTTTTTCTCCATTCTGTCACCGATGGAGTTTCGGTTCCTTGCCGCTGTTGCCTCTGGCTTGCTTGAGGAGACGGTCCTGTTCCGTTGTTGACTCTTCAGGAGGAGACGGTTCTGTTCCATTGCTGACAATTCAGGAGGAGACGGTCCTGTTCCGTTGTTGACTCTTCAGGAGGAGACGGTTCTGTTCCATTGCTGACAATTCAGGAGGAGACGGTCCTGTTCCATTGTTGACTCCTCATGAGGAGACGTTCCTGTTCCATTGCTGACTATTCAGGAGGAGACGGTCCTGTTCCGTTGTTGACTCTTCAGGAGGAGACGGTCCTGTTCCATTGCTGACAATTCAGGAGGGGACGGTCCTGTTCCATTGTTGACTCCTCATGAGGAGACGTTCCTGTTCCATTGCTGACTATTCAGGAGGAGACGGTCCTGTTCCATTGCTGACTCTTCAGGAGGAGACGGTCCTGTTCCGTTGTTGACTCTTCAGGAGGAGACGGTTCTGTTCCATTGCTGACAATTCAGGAGGAGACGGTCCTGTTCCATTGTTGACTCCTCATGAGGAGACGTTCCTGTTCCATTGCTGACTATTCAGGAGGAGACGGTCCTGTTCCATTGCTGACTCCTCATGAGGAGACGTTCCTGTTCCATTGCTGACTATTCAGGAGGAGACGGTCCTGTTCCGTTGCTGACAATTCAGGAGGGGACGGTCCTGTTCCATTGTTGACTCCTCATGAGGAGACGTTCCTGTTCCATTGCTGACTATTCAGGAGGAGACGGTCCTGTTCCATTGCTGACTCTTCAGGAGGAGACGGTCCTGTTCCATTGTTGACTCTTCAGGAGGAGACGGTTCTGTTCCATTGCTGACAATTCAGGAGGAGACGGTCCTGTTCCATTGTTGACTCCTCATGAGGAGACGTTCCTGTTCCATTGCTGACTATTCAGGAGGAGACGGTCCTGTTCCGTTGTTGACTCTTCAGGAGGAGACGGTTCTGTTCCATTGCTGACAATTCAGGAGGGGACGGTCCTGTTCCATTGTTGACTCCTCATGAGGAGACGTTCCTGTTCCATTGTTGACTCCTCATGAGGAGACGTTCCTGTTCCATTGCTGACTCTTCAGGAGGAGACGGTCCTGTTCCATTGCTGACTATTCAGGAGGAGACGGTTCTGTTCCATTGCTGACAATTCAGGAGGAGATGGTCCTGTTCCATTGTTGACTCTTCAGGAGGAGACGGTCCTGTCCCATTGTTGACTCCTCATGAGGAGACGTTCCTGTTCCATTGCTGACTCTTCAGGAGGAGACGTTCCTGTCCCATTGTTGACTCCTCATGAGGAGACGTTCCTGTTCCATTGCTGACTCTTCAGGAGGAGACGTTCCTGTTCCATTGCTGACTCTTCAGGAGGAGACGGTCCTGTTCCATTGTTGACTCCTCATGAGGAGACGTTCCTGTTCCATTGCTGACTCTTCAGGAGGAGACGGTCCTGTTCCATTGCTGACTCTTCAGGAGGAGACGGTCCTGTTCCATTGCTGACTCTTCAGGAGGAGACGGTCCTGTTCCCATTGCTGACTCCTCAGTAGGAGACGTTTCTGTTCTGTAGCTGACTCTTCAGGAGGAGACGGTCCTGTTCTGTAGCTGACTTTCTCTGTCAGATTAGGTCAATTTTCTTTGTTGCCTGCTACACTTTCTTGTGGAGTGCCACAGGGTTCTATTCTTGTACCCATTTTTTTTCTTTGTATTTACTTCCTTTGGGCTCTATTTTCAGAAAGCATTGTGTATCATTTTACTGCTAGACAGATGATACCCAAATTTATCTACCTTTGAAACTAAATAAACATGCTGCTCTAGAATCTCTTTTTTCATGCCTGGATGAAGTGAAAACATGGTTCTCTCAAAATTTTTTTATTTCTGAATGAATCAAAAACCAAAGTTATAGTCTTTGGCCCCAGTGAAAATTCAGGAAGCAGAAGTTTCGAACTGGACTACCTTGCTCCTTTTACTTCTTCCTGTATTAAGAACCTAGATGTGTTCTGGGATCAGAGTCTAAAATTTGATAAACAAATACATGCGGTTATTAGTTCCAAAGCAGTGGAACAGCCTTCCAGCCGATATCAGATCGGCAAGTCTTTAAATGTTTTTAAATCATCTCATAAAACCTTTTTTTTTTCTTTGGCTTTTGATGTATTGCATGAATCTATGGGTTTTGATGTGTTCTATGTCTTTGTTCAGCACTTTGGTAGGCCACGCTTGCTGTTTTTAAATGTGTTATATAATTAAAACGAAATTGAAATTTGTTAAAAGTGTATAAAGGGCTCCATTACCTTCTGTTACCTTATGGCCCCGTAGAAACAGTTTTTGTAAAAAAAAAATAGGCTAACAATTGCGTCATAACCACTCGTCTCTCTGTCGCATTACCGTACAGACAGGAGGAGAAGCTCCCAGGCAATTAACTTAATATGGCGTACTGGGGTTACATTTTAAAATACTATACAAAATAATTAATCAGAATACTTACTCCTGCTCACTCATGCCAAAGAACTCCCCGCTCAAGCTCGCCGTCTCTGCAAGATTAACGATGGCAGTTTTCACGCACAGCTACTAGAAGATTTACATCTGTCAGACAGGTTGCTGACGTCATCAAGCTTAGTTTGAGTCTGCGCGTCAGAAACGGAAGTGCTAAAAAACGCTAAAAATGGGCTTCAATTGTCTTAGTTGAGTTCCAATGGGGTCGCTGTGTCCATTTCTTTTACTGTCTATGGTCATGGCACTTGTATACTGTTGTTGTTCTCTTGTTGACCTGACTGCTTCTATTGTTCTCATTTGTAAGTCGCTTTGGATAAAAGCGTCTGCTAAACACTTTTGGGAACGTTACTTTAAAAAAGTAATTAGTTATAGTTACTCACTACTTGTTCCAAAAAGTAACCGAGTTAGTAACTGAAAAGTAACTCGTTACCAGGGAAAGTAACTATTTACTGTTAAAAAAAAAGAAAAAAAGTTGCTATATATTAAATATTGTTTTTTTTTTTTGGAGCAGTTTTCACAAATGAAAAGTGTTTTTGAAACATATTACATGTACACATTACATGCACGTTCTTTCCTTGTTCTCTTAACGTCCAGTAATGTTAACGGCGTTAGAACGACGCGAAAAGTAATTAGTTACATTACCCCATTACTCAAAAAATAACGTCGTTACCTAACGCCGTTCTTTTAAACGGCTTTATTCTAAACACTGCTGCTAAATTATTAAATGTAAATATAAATGTTCGTGTCTTGACTGAGTGCAGTATCTCTCCGGGCCTCAGGAGGCGATCATCATCCAATCAGCGCCGTTCTCCGCGTGTGTTTCTGTCGCGTGCGCGCTGCATGAGTTTGTGAGGGTGAACGGATGAAACGTTCTCGGGATTCAACGCTCGGTTTAACGATTATGATTATGTGAGTGAATTATTCTATCGGTCTTCTCTGTAGTATCTGATTAGAGCGTTTAATGATGAGGAAGCAGCAGACGTTCAGCCGCGGTTTGTCCGATAAAGTCCGCAAGTCTAAAGCGGCTCCGGAGATCCAGAAAAACCCGTTCGAGGTGAAGATAAACCGCAAGAAGTTCGATGTTTTGGGCCGCAAGAGTAAACACGACGTGGGTCTGCCGGGGGTCTCCAGATCCAGAGCCATTCAGAAGGTGAAACACGCTAATGTTTGTGTTTGTGGTCGTTTAGTGTTCTTGAGGAAACACTGTCGTCTGATGACGTCACTGCACCGCTACATTATTCTCTTGGGTCACACTTTGTTCATTTAAGTACTGGTAATATTAATGTGCTACATGTACTCACTATGTGGTTAGGGTTTAGGGTTACTTGCATGTAATTAAGCATTTTTAATAGGAATTATAAAAATAGTTTTGCTGTGTTTTGGATCAAATAAAGGTTTGGTGAGCAGAAGAGACTTTTTCCTGTTCAAAACCTTTTTTTTTGACTGATGATGTATATGGTATTAAACATTAGTCTCAGATGGAGTGTGTGATTGATTCCTCAGAGGAAGGAGACTCTCCTGAAGGAGTTCAGACTGAAAGACAAAAACAACAAGTTCATCGACAGACGCTTCGGTGAATATGACAGTAAACTCACACCTGAGGAGAAGATCCTGCAGAGATTCACGCTGGAGAGACAGGTGACACACACACTCATCCGTGACCAGAACTAGAACCACAGCTGTAACCGTAACATCTGTAACCATAACTGTAACTATACCAACATTATTACTAGAACCACAGCTGTAACATGTACTGATCATCACTGGTGTGTGTGTGTGTGTGTGTGTGCAGCGCACTCAGGACAGGAAGGACTTGTATAATCTGAACGAGGAAGAGGAGCTGACCCATTATGGGCAGTCTCTGGCGGAGATGGAGAAGATGACGGATGTGATTGACAGCGACAGTGACTCTGAGGAGAAGGGCCTGCTGTCAGGTGATGCAGTAAACATGAATGATCATCACGTATCAATAATCACTGATTGTGACGCTCAGTAACTGATGTGTTGATGGATGGGTCTGCAGCTGAACTGACCGCCACACACTTCGGCGGCGGTGGAGGTCTGCTGAGGAAGAAGAGCACTGGAGATGATGAAGAAGAACACAAGCCCAGATCACGACAGGAGCTGATCGAGGAGCTCATCATCAAATCCAAACAGGAGAAGGTCAGAGAGTGTGTCCTCGCATAACAGAAGTTACTTTACTGTGTTTAAACATCATCCTGTCTCATCCTTAAACATCACCACACCAAGAACAACAACTGGATAGCTGTATGATAACTAATGATATCTATAATAGCTGTAATGATAACTGTGATACTTACAAATATAACTGTAACAACAGCTGTAACAATAACGTCAACTGTGATAATAGCGATAACATCTGTAACAGTAACTATAACTGTACCAACATTTGTAACAATATCATCTGTAACAATTACTATGAGAGCTGTAACGTAAATTATAGCTAACAATAGATGTAACAATAAATATAACATCTGTAATCATAACTATAATGATAACTATAACAGTATTTGTAATGATAATAAGCGTTATTATCGTCCACACTTTCTGAGACTGCTCAAGCTGTTTAGTTGAGAATCCTCTGATTGTGTTTTTATCATCAGCTGGAGAAACACAGCTCTAAAAGTGATTCCAGCAATATTGTCCTCGATGTTACAGTTCTAATAGTAGAGTTCGAGTGATTATTGTATGTTCTGTCTGTGAGCGGTTCTTTAACGCTGGTGCTGTTGATCTTGTCAGCGTGAGCGTCAGACGCAGAAGGAGGAGGCGCAGGAGCTGACGGAGAAACTGGATCAGGACTGGAGATCCATCCAGAACCTTCTGGCACACAAAACCCCTAAAGCAGAGAGGAAGGACGAGACGGACAAACCCAAGGTACTGAGACACCTGCGTCTACACACTGATGCTGCTCCTGTGTGTGCTGCTCTGACACTGTGTGTGTGTGTGCCAGCTGGACCAGTACGACATGATGGTGCGAGAGCTGGGCTTCGAGATGAAGGCTCAGCCGTCAGAGAAGCTGAAGAGTGCGGAGGAGCTCGCCCGAGAGGAGAGACATCGCCTGCAGACTCTGGAGGTACTGAGCTCCGGCAGCTGGACGCCTGAGGAAGAGGAGGAGGAAGAGCTCACTGATGTGTGTTTGTGTTCCAGGCCGACAGACTGAAGAGGATGATGGGAGACGCAGAGGAAGAGGCCGGTCAGACCAACACACACATCTCTGCTGATGATATGAATGATGGATTCATGCTGGACGGAGACGACCGCAAAACACTCGCTTACAAGGTGAGACACACACACACACACACTTACTGATATTTGGCATCAAAGAGAAATGTATAATTGTGACTCATAAAGTGTATTGTTGTCTATTTCTGTAAATATACCTGCGTTACTGATGACTGCTTCTGTCTACATTTTACATATGAAATGTTCTCAATTAAAATATTCAATTTAGAAAAAATGTAATGAAAGTAGTGAAAATGGTCTACCATTGACTTTCATAATTGAGTAATTTTACGAGTTATTTTCCTGTTTATCTCTGTGAGGTTGCTTTGAAACAGTCTGTACTTTATGAAGCTCTGCAGAAATAGACCTGACTTGACTGAAAACACAGTAATGATGCACTGTGTGTGATAGAAATGATGATGTGTGTACATGAGTAACAGACACGTGCTTCTCTCTCTCTGCAGGACGGTAAATGGAACATCGAGGGAGAGGAGGAGGAGAAAGAGGAGGAGGAGGATGAAGAGGGAGGAGAGGAGGAGGAGGATGACGGAGATGATGCTGAGGGTCAAGAAGAGGAGGATGAGGATGATGAAGGTCACTGTGACCTGCAGTCTGATGAGGGCAGTGAGGATGAGGATGGTCAGAGCACTGAGGAAGAACAGGTTTGTGCTGAAGAGCCTCCAGCAGTGATTGAGGAGCAGAAGAAAGCTGTACAGGAAGCAGCCAGAGCAGAACTGCCCTACACCTTCCCAGGTACCACAGTCACATGATCACCACCCGCTCACCTGACCTGCTGCTCCCAGTCTGAATTAACCTGTCCTGTGTGTGTGTGTGTGTGTGTGTGTCAGCTCCGGAGAGTTACAGTGATCTGAAGCAGCTCCTGCAGGATCATGAATCCGAGCAGCAGTGTGTCATACTGGACCGAACGCTCAAGTGTCACCATCCCAGTCTGGCCGCAGGAAACAAGGCCAAGCTACAGGTCAGACACACTTACAGGTCATCAACCCTAGAAGAATAAACTCTCTTTCCCTACAGTCCACTAGATGTTAGTGTAGGGTTTTCTCTGGTGAGGTCAGCTCGGTCATCTTCAGCATGCAGGAAGTTAGGAAAATAAAGGTCACGTATAAACCGGATGTAAATCTGTATTATTTATTTTAAATTGAACAGCAATGCACCAAAATTAAAGTGCGAAAAACTGTAAAATTATCTTTTTAATTATAACAGATGTTACCATAGTTTTCCTTTGGTGACATAATCTGAAGTTGGAAAAGGGTCTTGAATTGCAATCCATCACGGAATATCACAATATATTTTAAATTGTTATATTATATCATGAAATATTTTATCGTTGGGCGTCTGGTGATTCCCGCCGCTAGTAAGCTTTGGTTATTTTGTTGCATTTTTGTCATTTTCATTTATATATATATATATTTTTTTTTAATATGTCTATAAAGTTTTCAAGTTTCAGAAATAAAAATATTATTCTTAAAACCTATTATTCGTGAACATAATTTTTGCTTTTGATTAGTTTCTAATTGTGCTGTTCTTTGCTGTTTGTCTTTTGCTGGAGTTGCAGGATATTGTCTTTGTGTAAAGCTTTTCTGGAAAGCGATTTCAGAAAGGAACATTTAAACATTTAGGTTTTTGTATTTTATTTTGGGTTATTTTGTACCGTATTTAATTAAAAATCCTTTATGGTTTTAGTTAAACATCTCAAGTGCTTCAATATAAGTTGTTTGACAGTTTTTGATTTCCTCACTTGAAGTGATTTCTTTGAGTCTGTCAGGATGCTGTCTATGTAGATGTCACACAGTGTGTGTGTGTGTGTGTGTGTGTGTGTGTGTGTGTGTGTTAAATGTGATTGTGTTTCATTCTGTGTTCAGAAGTTGTTCGGGTTTCTGCTGGAGTATGTTGGTGATCTCGCTACCCAGAATCCTCCTGATCTAAAAACCGTCAGTGCACTCATCCCGTGAGTAACACGCACATTCTCTCTCTCTCTCTCACTCACACACACACATTCTCTCTCTCTCTCTCTCTCTCTCTCTCTCTCTCTCTCTCTCACTCACACACACACACACACACACACACACATTCTCTCTCTCTCTCTCTCTCACACACACACACACACACACACATTCTCTCTCTCTCACACACACACACACACACACACACACTCAGATGATGTGAGCTTATCTCTATGCTCGTGTGTGTGTGTTCTGCAGTCAGATCTGCGGTCTGTGTCAGATGTTTCCTGAGGCCGCGTGTAAAGCCGTGCAGACGTTACTCAGCGACAGCGGCCACAGCATGGAGGAGACGCTGGAGGTCAAAGGTCGAGCGCCGATGCCTGATCTGGACATGGTGCGCAGATGCACCGAAACAGGTTCACAGATACAGAGACAAGAGGCTGACCCTGAGCTCATCGTATGTGTGTGTATATGTGTGTGTGTGTGTGTGTGCAGCTGGTCCTCCTGAAGATCGCGGCGCTGCTGTTCCCCTCGTCAGACTTCAGACATCCAGTGATGACTCCAGCCTTCCTCTACATCAGTCAGGCGCTCACCAGGGTCTGTGTGTTTCTGTCATAATGAGTTTGAGTCATACAGACGCTTCCTTGATGTGCTGACTCTGTGTGTGTGTGTGTTTCAGTGTGCTGTCGTCTCTCTGGAGGACGTGTGTAAGGGTCTGATCCTCTGCTGTCTGGCGCTGGAGTTCGTCTCTCTGTCTCAGAGGATCTTCCCAGAACTGCTGAACTTCCTGCTGGGACTCCTGCACCTGTCCGTGTCCGACAAACACAACACGGGTACTGCAGTGTGTGTGTGAGAGTGAGTGAGGGTGAGTGTGTGTGTGTGACAGTGTGTGTGCGAGTGAGTGTGGTTGTGTGTGTGTTGACGAGCAGCAGGAATCTGTGTGTGTGGTGTGATCTGGTGTGTCGGGGTGGAGTGTCATGTCTGCCTCTGATGGGAAATTTTCTACATTCTCAAGTGTCCAGTAAGATTTTACTACACCTGATCAAACCTAACGAGCTACTCATGTGGAAACAGGAAGAGGAATCTGGTAGTTTCCTGTCTGCTTATGTCCATCTTCATGAGTGACAGAGGCATTACTGTATTCACATGTTCAGCCTGAGCATTTGATTCTGAACAGCTGTGCATGCTCACGTGACCTGTGTGTGTGTGTGTGTGTGTGTAGGTTATACGGTGGTGAGTCCCTTCAGACGGCAGGGGAAGAACTGTGATCTGCTGGTTCTGAAGGATCCGAGTGTGTCTCACAGCTGGAACAGGAAACCCATTTCACTGCAAACAGCTCACAGAGTCACAGCCCAGAGTCCAGTGGAGAGAGACCACTTCAGGTACACACACACACAGACTATCACACTCTCATTCACTCACTCACTCTTACACTCACTCTCTCATGCACACTATCTCTCACACACTCATTCACACTCACGCGCACACACTCACGCACACACACTCATGCACACATTCACACACACACTCGCACACTCATTCACTTGCACTCTCTCACACACTCTCTCGCACACTCATTCACTCACACTCTCGCACACTCATTCACTCACTCTCGCACAATTTATCGCATTCATTCACTCACACTCATTCACTCACACTCACACTCTCGCACACTCTCTTGCACACTCATTCACTCACACTCTCGCACACTCATTCACACACTCTCGCTCACTCACACATTCACACACTTGCACTCTCGCACACTCATTCACTCAGACTCATTCACTCACACCTCGCACACTCATTCACTCAGACTCATTCACTCACACTCTCGCACACTCTCGCACTCATTCACTCTCACTCACACTCTTACACACTCTCATACATACATTAACTTACACTCATTCACTCACACTCTCGCACACTCTCGCACACTCTCTTGCACACTCATTCACGCACACTCATTCACACTCTCACACACTCATTCACTCACACATTCACACACTTGCACTCTCGCACACTCATTCACTCACACTCATTCACTCACACTCTCGCACACTCTCTTGCACACTCATTCACTCACACTCTCGCACACTCGCACACTCATTCACACACTCTCGCTCACTCACACATTCACACACTTGCACTCTCGCACACTCATTCACTCAGACTCATTCACTCACACTCTCGCACACTCTCGCACTCATTCACTCTCACTCACACTCTTACACACTCTCATACATACATTAACTTACACTCATTCACTCACACTCTCGCACACACTCTCGCACTCATTCACTCACACTCATTCACTCACATTCTCGCACACTCTCTTGCGCACTCATTCACGCACACTCATTCACACTCTCACACACTCATTCACTCACACATTCACACACTTGCACTCTCTCACACTCATTCACTCACACTCATTCTCGCGCACTCATTCACTCACTCTCGCACTCTCTCGCACACTCATTCACTCTCTCGCACACTCATTCACTCACACTTATTCACTCACATTCATTCACTCGCACTCTCTCGCACACTCATTCACGTACACTCTCACGCACTCATTAACACTCTCTCACGTACACTTTCTTGCACATTCTCGCACACTCATTCACTCACGCAGACTCACCCACTCACACACACACACACTCTCAACTCACTCACACACACACACACACACTCTCAACTCACTCACACATACACCAGTTACTGATTACATTATTGATTGATCTTTGTATTTCTGTTTCATTTTTTTAATTCCTGTTTATTTCTTGCTTTATCTTTATTTCGGATGCACCTTTCATTACTTTTAAATCACTTTTATCTAAAGCACTATAATCACACTTGTGTTTGAAATGTTTTTTGTGTATGAACTTTTCTCGAAGCCTTAATGTAAAATGCATTGTTGTAGGTGTTCATAATGGATGTTATAATGCATTATAAAAATGTCTGAAATATGCAAATTTTAATGCATTACACTAATGCATGTAAAAGTGAATAGAATAATAGAATAAGAATGAATAGATTTATTATGACTGGTTACAATTATTCATGAGATCATAGGATTGCATTTATTAAAAGCCATAATTAAAGCATCTTATGTAAGCAAGTACTTGTGTAATGCACTATATACTGTAAGTGTTAGCAGGTGTTTAATACTCTGCTGTGTGTATGTTTCAGGCTGTCGCTCATTGATTCCTGTCTGGATCTGGTGAAGAGATGCACATCGCTCTATAAAGACCTGCCGTCATACGCTCACATCTTCCAGCCAATCAGAGCACTGCTTCTCAAGCATCTTCCTGTGGAGGGTTACCCCGCCCCTCTCCAGGTTCAGCATCTGCTTCACCATCAGATTCACAGTCATCAGTGTGTTAGCATTCATTCTGATGTGTTTGTGTGCAGGATCTTCACAGAGAGATCTTAGACGCCATTCCTGAGAAGCCTTCCCAGCATGCACCTCTGGTGTTCAAGAAGAAGAAACCCATCCCACTGAAGCTCTTCACACCCAAAATAGTGCAGATGTGAGTGAAACATGAACTACAATCATTTTATTCATGAGATTATTTTTGATTATTTTGATAAATGCAAAGTAATACTTTTCAATAAAATTTCTCTTTAGCTTTAAATCCTGAAAAACTAAGTGTATCACACAAAATAGTTTTCAACATTGAAATGTTTCTTGAGTCAATAAATTATAATGATTTCTAAAATATCATGTGACTGATGAAAAGCAGTGTTTTCTTCCCTGCTCCAGTTTTCACACTAATAACATTATATTTATAATATATTAAAAACTATATATACTATATATATATATATATATATATATATATATATATATATATATATATATATAAAAGCACTATATTATTGCTTTCTTTTTTGATCAAATAAATTCAGTCTTGATGAACAGTAAATATTTCAAAATCATTAATAAGTTTTGTAAGGTAATTTAATATTAATAACAATTCTATCAGTACTTTAATATAGTATTGTTATCATAATAAATGCTTTTTTCCAGGACAGTAGTTAGTGTTATTGGAATATAAGCCCCATCTGTTAATGTGCTGGAATCTGTCTTGTGTCTGGTGTCTCCTGCAGTCTGGATTACGGTAAGAAGCGAGGGAACACGAAGGAGGAGAAGGAGCGCGAGCGGCTCAAGCACAAATACAAGCGGGAGTTTAAGGGAGCGCTGAGAGAGATCCGGAAGGACACACGCTTCCTGGCCCACGAGAAGCTGAACGACGTCATGAGCAGGTGTGTGTGTGTGTGAGAGAGAGAGTGTGTGTGTGAGAGTGTGTGTGAGTGAGTGTTTGTGTGTGTGAGTGTGTGTGTGTGTGTCTGTGAGAGAGAGAGAGAGTGTGTGTGTGTGTGTGTGTCTGTGAGAGAAAGAGAGAGTGTGTGTGTGTGTGTGTGAGAGAGAGAGTGTGTGTGTGAGAGAGTGTGTGTCTGTGAGAGAGAGAGAGAGAGTATGTGTGTGTGTGTGTGTGAGAGAGAGAGAGAGAGAGAGTGTGTGTGTGTGAGAGAGAGAAAGTGTGTCATGTGATTGTGCTTCATCACATCAGTCTCTGACCCTGCTCGTGTGTGTGTGTGTGTCAGGGATGCGGAGAGGAAGAGGAAGGTGAAGGAGCTGTATGGAAGTCTGGCCACTCAGGAGGGAGAGTGGAAGGCCCTCAAGAGGAAGAACAGGAAGTGATGTCATCAGCTGCTTCAGTACTCTGGGAAACTGTACAGTTCTCCTCATGATAGGGGTTTTATATCTGACCGATTGAGAAATAAAGCTTTGCAGTGAGATCTTTCTTCATCTGATGGACTCCAGTTTCTTTTTTAAATGAGTTTTGCACTGCCAAAAAAAAAAAATATATATATATGTCTGTGTGTGTTTCTTTTTACATTTATTCTTCTTTAAAAACACTCAAAAGTCCTACTGTTCAGAAACTTTAGTGTGCATGCAAAATGACAGGAGATAAGAAATGTCAAAATGAAGTGAGTTTAAAACAAGAACAAATATCATCCAATGGGCTCAGAAAAATCTGATTAATCAAAAGGGAAAACAAATGACTTTCTGACTGATTGGCGATATTTGTTCTTGCTTTAACCTTAATCTCATTACAAGTTTTTCTTGATATCTAATGTCACCTTGCTTCTAAAGTAAATGTATCTTAATTACATTTTTATATATATATATCTGTACTGGAGACGATGAGACAAAAACAGTGCAGTTTAATAACTCTGTTCATGAATTATGATAATTATGAATTATGACAGTTTCAGTTGTAAATCAACTCTACAGAACACAACAGTGTCATTTCAGCTCAAGTTTACTTTTCATCCAAATGAACATTAGTAGGGAACCAATCAATGCAGAAACTCCAGGAATAAAGCGTTCGTTCTTCCATCACTGAAGCGTTTCATTAGAAGCAGAACACAGCAGACACCGGTGTGCATTCATCTCCAGCTTTATTGAGTGTGTGAGTCTGAGGAGGCTGATCTTCAGGCCGTGTGTGTGTGTGTGTGTGTGTGTCTACTGTACACTTCTCTCTTCTGTCAGCGCTTGAGGAAACAAGACACAAACACATCAGAACAGATCCACACCAAGACCTTTCTGTCAGCTACAGCTGGAGAACTCAGAATTACTGAGTGATATTAATAACTACATGTACTCGCTATATGCTCAGGGTTAGGATGATTAGGGTCTGGTTTAGGGTTACATGCTTGTAATTATGCATAATGTATTGCTATAATAGTAAGTAAATGTAATGAGGACACCTTAAAATAAAGTGTTTATGAAATCATATCTTTGCACAGCTAACACTGCCTTGGAAATACAGTTCATCAAAATAAAGCATATACACAAACCCAAATAGGAAATCAAAGAGTTATGGAATAAGCATGTGTCCTGAACTCCTGAACTCCTGAAACTTTTACAGCAGCTCATGCAATCTATTAAATACTTTTTCTCAAGAACTCTAATTATAAAAGAAATGTTATTGTAACTAGTTAAAGAAATTACTTAATTTAGTCACATGTAACTAGCGGTGTTGGGTAAGTTACTTAAAATATGATTAATTACTAATTACACCTAGATTACCGTACTAATTACTCTCTTAAAAGAATTGCATTTACTTTTTACTAATTACTTTCTAATTTTATATTTGAAAGAATTTAAATTTGGTTGGATGTCTTTTATTTTTTTAACTCGACACTCAACCTCGAATCGTTGAACAACATGACATTTCTCTTTTAATTCTTTCAAATGAATAATATAAAGTTGCATGAAGTCTTCTTGAACCGTCCAGGAAGAAGGTTACATTAAACACATTTTGAGGTTGAATCCACTGTTGTTTTTAAATAGAACGATTCTATCGTCAGCGCAGTGTTTGATGCAGTTGCTTCAGAAGTAACTGTGATTAAAAGACAGAATGAATGCATTACACTGACAGACCTTCTGCGACGGAGATCCCGAGCCGCTTCTCCTCTGCTTCCAGAAGCTTCCTGTAGGTGGCGATCTCAGCGTCCAGCTTCAGCTTGATGTGGAGCAGCTCCTGGTAGTCAGCCATGTATTTCCCCATCTCCAGCTTGGTCTGGCACAGCTGGCTCTCCAGCTGGACGATGATGTCCTCCAGACCGGCCGTCTTGTCCAGGTGTGCCTCCTCCATGTCCTCCAGCTGCTGCTCCAGCGCCCCGTTCCTCGCCCTCAGCCCGTCGATCTGGTTCTGCAGATCCGTCACCTGGTTGTGGAAGACGCTGATCTCCTCCTTCATGCTCTTCATCTTGTCCTCGTGTTTGCTGGCTTGATCCTTCAGAGTGTCGAATTTGCCCTTGTACCACTTCTCTGCCTCCTGGACGTTGCGAGCGGCCACAGACTCGATCTCGGAGCGCATGTTGCGCAGGTAAGCGGCCAGATCCGGTCTGTCGGAGTCCAGCTCCACCGTCACCTTGGACTCCTCGATCTGCTTGAGGAGGTCCGACACTTCCTCGTCGTGGAGCTTCTTCAGGAACTCGATCTCGTCCACCAGCTGCTCGATGCGCTTCTCCAGGTCTGCCTTCTGCAGCGTCGCGTTATCCACGTCCTGACGGAACTCACGGAGGATCATCTCCGCCTCCTCTGTGGACCAGAGAGAGATTTAGTCATGCAGTAGACTCTTACTGGCAGTGACCCTTTTGTAAGTTAATTTTAATTTGGTTAAATAAAGGTTAGAAATGGTTTTATGAAGAACATCCATGGAGTCTTCTGTATCTCACATCTCACCTTTGATGGCCATCTCCTCGTCCAGCTTGAGTCTCCAGACCTCCAGCTCCTCCTGGATGTATCCTCTCTCGATGTCAGCCGCTCCCTTCTCAGCGGTCAGGGCTTCGATCAGGTCCCTCATCTCTTTAAACTTGAGCTGGTACTCGTCTCCGAGGCCGGAGGGTCCTCCCTTGAAGCGTCCCTGAAGGCTCTCCAGCTCGGCTCTCAGAGCGCTGTTCCTCTGCTCCAGCGCCTGGACCTTCTGGATGTATCCGGCGAAGCGCACGTTCAGCTCTTGCATCTCCTGCTTCTCGTCGGCGTGGAGCTGGTGGATCTCGGTGGCCACTTCCACCGGCTGGGCCTGGACTCCGGAGCGTCCGCGGCACCGGGACGGAGACGGGCTCTGGACCCTCATCCTGCTGGAGCCGCTGACGCTCAGGCTCTTCTGTGAGTACGACGAACCTCTCATGATTCAGACTCGGAGGAAGCTTTGGCTCTGGGAGACGCTCGCCGGGTTTATATGGGCCGGTCAGGAATCTGGCAGAGTCTCTTGAAAGTCTTGTGAGGTTCTGACGGGTTTAAAAGCGGATCATGACGCTCCTGCCAGAGTTCGAAGGCCAGTGTTTCTCATTATCTCTCGGATCGTTGTCATTAGAGGTTTGGAGGCCAGCAGCTCCTCACACTTCAGGAACACATATCTGGAGCGTGTGAGCTGCACTGATCCTCCATCTCTAATCTCAGACACACACCTGCAGGACTGAAGCTGATGAACACTTTCCACAGGTTTCCCATCCGTTCGTCAGATGTTTGGGGAATGCTTATATTTAGAGTCTGTGGAACCCAGGGTTATTTTACTACTACTGAGAAACTAGTTATATGATAATAGCTTGAATTAGTTTTAAGTTTTTCAGTTGAGTTTTTGTCAGTTTTAGTAATTTTGTTTTGTGATTTTGTCATTTCTATTAAGTTTTTTTAATTTCTATATGGTAATAAAAAATTTTTTGGTCATTTTTATTATCTTTCTGTCTTGATTAGACAAGCCAATCCTAAACGGAGTTTCTAATCCAGGACAGCACTAAAGCGGGTCTTTCACAGGAACAGATTTAAGGATCACGGATTGGAGCTGAAGTATGACGTGTGTCTGTTGTCCAGCTGGAATGTGATTGTCTCATGAGAATATTAACATCCTCAGCGTTTCATATGTTTCAGTGATTGATGAGTGTTAATGACACACACACACACACACACACATAACTGTCTTCTTTTCCCTCCTGATCTCTGTTCATGTTGAGAGACAGACTGACAGCGTCGGTGAACAGAAAGATCAGTCTGCAGTGAGTTATCCAGGGTCTGGTCTTTAAGAGAAAAAATGTGCAATTGACAAACATTATATGAGACACTTTTTTTAACTGAGGTTTCTACATCATCTGAAGGTGAATAAATCATCTCTCCAGTGATGTGTGGTTTGTTCGGAGGACAATATCTGAACATCTGGAATCTGAGGGAGCAAAAAAATCTAAATATTGAGAAAATCATCTTTAAAGTTGTTCAGATGAAGATCTTAGCAATGCATATTACTAATCAAACATTACGTTTTGATATATTTGCAGTAGGAGATTTACTAAATATCTTCATGAACATGATTCTCTGATTTTTTGTCATAAAAGAGAAATGTATAATTGTGACTCATACAGTGTATTGTTGTCTATTTCTACAAATATACGTCTGTGACACTGATGACTGCTTCTGTGCTGCAGGACACGTGTTTGATTTAATGTTCTTTTGCTGCAGTTTATGGATTATAACATTGTTGCATCTATTCTTTGTGTAAATTGTGTTGATGACAGATGCATTTGAAATTCATTGTTAAGTCTATAATTACAAACCCGTCCTGGTGTGTGTTTGTGTGTGTGTGAGAGAGAGAGAGATATAGCGTGTGTGTGTCTTCCAGCAGAGGGCAACCACAGATCTTCTAATCTCTCACAGCCTCAATCTTCATCATTTTCAGGAGAACAGAACACACACACACACACACACACACACACACGGGGACAGCTAGGAATTCTGGGTAAACACACTCTTCCGGAATCTCTCGTGACCTGTCGAGCGGCTTTCCCGCGGCGGTTTGCTTGTGCGTCACGAGCGTCACGAACTCACCTGCGGCGCCATGGCAACATCAACAACAACCACAACAAGGTGCCGCTTTCCCGGGAGATCCTGAGGAATGTGTTTGTAGAGTACGCGGTCGTCATGGCGACCGAGGCCGTCCCCGCGGGAAACCTCTTACCTGCCGCGGCACACCTGCGCGAGCGTCGTCATGGAGATGCGCCAGTGTTTGGCCGGAAGCAGAGCGGCTTTCTCTTTCATCCTCTGAGCTGAGCGTCTGACGCGCTCCAGATGACGCTCCGCGGCGCGTCACACACGCGGAACTTCACACATTCAGGAAGCACACAAGGTGATCGAGTTCTCTAATACAGACGGACCACGAGCTAGAATTAATAAAAACAAACAAACGTTTTTCTAGTTTTCCAGTAAAAAAAGAGTAATTAACGCATTATTATCTACCATGAATTAACATTGATGAATGCAATTTTTTTAAAAGTAGGCTATTATTTATCTATTATTTTTCAGATCTTAGATCATAAAATGCATTCGTTCATTATTATTATTATGCATCAACTATTAAAATCAAAAGTTTTATTTGTTAACATTGTATTCATTTATATACTGTATAAATATAGCTGTAAATGAGAACTTTTAAGTTTTGATCATTGTTAGTTCATATTAACGACACATCAACTCCTCCAAACTTCATTCTTTCAGGTCAACATCAAACATTAAAGTCAAAAACACATTGTCTTCTGTCAGAATTGTATCTTTGGGCTCAGATGACACACAAAGCAGAAC